>NC_079170.1:58470620-58543120 GCF_947568905.1 Ostrea edulis | reverse complement strand
CTACTTTTAAGAAAATATAGCCTGTTAAATATCTTTGGAACTATTCAATGTAGGGCTTTCATATTTTGTATATAGTATATTATACACTGTGGAGTGTTCATGACAAAACTTTGTGACACAATTGTGTTTGATCTTGTGACATTGACTTACTTTTTAAAAATTTAAAGCCTGATCTAATCAATATCTCCTGCACTATTTAAGACAGCTTTCAAATTTTGTGTATAGATTCTTTATGACACTTAGGCCTTGTTATACAATACACCTTGTTACCTTAACCTGGAAGTTTAAATACTTTTAATAAAAATCTGCTCTGTTCAATGAAAGGTGAATATAACGAACAGTGATCAATCTCATAACTCTTATAAGCAATACAAAATAGAGAGTTGGGCTAACACGGACCACTATTTGAAATAGAGCTTTCATATTTGGGGCCACGATATGGGGTCAAAATTATTTCTTAGGAATAAAACTTGATAAAGAATTTAAAATCTTTTAAAAATCACACAAGCTAAACACCGGCAGGGTCAAGTTGACTCAGATGAACAATTTGGCCCATGGGTCTCATGTTTAAAAATCGCCTTATGGTGATCAATATTTTTGGCTTACAATGAATTGTGATTTCGGGTCAATTGCTCACCAAATACAACCAAAAAGTCTCAATTGACTGTTGCTTTACTGGCATATAGAAACTCTGCATTATGATAGAAAGAGAGTGAGAGTCGAATCTAAACTTTCAATTTTTCAAAAATATTTCAAAGTTGACACACCTTATAGAATGGTATCCATGATGAACTGTAAGATTATTTTTCTATTGAACTCTTGGAGTTATCAAATTAATCATTACGAAATCAGTCTCATTAATTAATCATTACGATGACCAAATGCCTGATCAGTTCTACTAATGTCTGAGAATACTAGTGAATTAAAGTCTCATTAATTAATCATTACGATGACCAAATGCCTGATCAGTTCTACTAATGTCTGAGAATACTATTGAATTAAAGTCTCATTAATTAATCATTACGATGACCAAATGCCTGATCAGTTCTACTAATGTCTGAGAATACTAGTGAATTAAAGTCTCATTAATTAATCATTACGATGACCAAATGCCTGTTCAGTTCTACTGATGTCTGAGAATACTATTGAATTAAAGTCTCATTAATT
This sequence comes from Ostrea edulis, assembly GCF_947568905.1. Classification (NCBI taxonomy): domain Eukaryota; kingdom Metazoa; phylum Mollusca; class Bivalvia; order Ostreida; family Ostreidae; genus Ostrea; species Ostrea edulis. The sequence goes on along the minus strand of NC_079170.1, from coordinate 58,541,953 downwards.
AATCATTACGATGACCAAATGCCTGATCAGTTCTACTAATGTCTGAGAATACTATTGAATTAAAGTCTCATTAATTAATCATTACGATGACCAAATGCCTGATCAGTTCTACTAATGTCTGAGAATACTATTGAATTAAAGTCTCATTAATTAATCATTACGATGACCAAATGCCTGATCAGTTCTACTGATGTCTGAGAATACTACTGAATTAAAGTCTCATTAATTAATCATTACGAGATCAGTTCTACTAATGTCTGAGAATACTATTGAATTAAAGTCTCATTAATTAATCATTACGATGACCAAATGCCTGATCAGTTCTACTGATGTCTGAGAATACTACTGAATTAAAGTCTCATTAATTAATCATTACGAGATCAGTTCTACTAATGTCTGAGAATACTACTGAATTAAAGTCTCATTAATTAATCATTACGATGACCAAATGCCTGATCAGTTCTACTAATGTCTGAGAATACTATTGAATTAAAGTCTCATTAATTAATCATTACGATGACCAAATGCCTGATCAGTTCTACTAATGTCTGAGAATACTACTGGATTAAAGTCTCATTAATTAATCATTACGATGACCAAATGCCTGATCAGTTCTACTAATGTCTGAGAATACTATTGAATTAAAGTCTCATTAATTAATCATTACGATGACCAAATGCCTGATCAGTTCTACTAATGTCTGAGAATACTATTGAATTAAAGTCTCATTAATTAATCATTACGATGACCAAATGCCTGATCAGTTCTACTAATGTCTGAGAATACTATTGAATTAAAGTCTCATTAATTAATCATTACGATGACCAAATGCCTGATCAGTTCTACTAATGTCTGAGAATACTATTGAATTAAAGTCTCATTAATTAATCATTACGATGACCAAATGCCTGATCAGTTCTACTGATGTCTGAGAATACTAGTGAATTAAAGTCTCATTAATTAATCATTACGATGACCAAATGCCTGATCAGTTCTACTAATGTCTGAGAATACTATTGAATTAAAGTCTCATTAATTACAGTTGTGTACAGGACGGAACTGCCATAGTGTGGTCTGTCTTGGATCTACAGTCAATCTTGTGAATGCATGTTACTTTGACAAATTGTTTTCGTGGTTTAATCCCGATTAAGGAAATCTCGCTGCACTGCTCGCTGGAAATACAGAAGAGTTCTAGCAGAGTGCCCCCTGATTCACCATCTTATAGTGTCCATCGGGTACACGCATTGATAGTCAATAGGTGTTACCAACTACATGTATCGGTAAGAACAAAGAATATTTACCTTGTTTAGAGTGGGTTCAAGTCCTCTTAGCGACTTTCCCATTTATTTATTTTTTTTAGCTTACATGAACTGAAAGGTCAGGCTCTTCTGATTACATTTTGTCTGGTGTCCGTCTGTCTGTCCATAAATTTTAACATTTTCGATTTTTCAGAACTGCTGAGCCAGTATCAATCAAACTTTCCATAAAGAATCCTTGGGTAAAGAGGATTCAGGTTTGTTCAGATGAAGAGCCATCCCCCCCTCCCCCTTCGAAAGGAAAATAATCAAAAAAAGGCAAAAATAGGGTAGGGGTCATTTGAAAACAATGTTCTCAAGAATCACTAGGCCTGTTGAAATTTGCACGAAAGCTTCCTCACTGCCATCGTCGCAAACCACAGTTTTGAGTCCACTCAAGCTCCCTCATGATGGAGATAATCGAATAGAAGCACCCGTAGGTAACGATGCCTCACTGCTACAGCCCTGAAAATTGTGTATGTAAAAATTTGTGGCACTTCACCTACAGCTGGTGACGTATCTACAAGAGTGGAAAATTCTCAAATGGGATGTTAAACAGTTGTTGTGTAATACATCTGTATACTTGATTGACACATATGACGATAAGTTTCTAGACGTTCCGTGTAAAGAGCGATGTTTGTCAGTTCAATATAAAGATGACGTAACACTTGTTTTGCCATAACTCTGTTTATTTGAGTCCTATAAATAGGAAAGCTCTGGAAACTTCATTCTAGTATAAATACACGCGAAATTTTGTTTTATTAACATTCGTTCGAACTAAGACTTCAGGAGCATGGACACGATTTGAACTGAAAATTTTCGAATTTTATTTTTCATTTTAATGCTTAGAATGCTTAACTGTTTCTAATGGTCAGCAAAAATTTGAATGTCAGTTGTACATGTACATGGGAGATGTGTACAGACCTCACAATTCTTTGTTATGTAAACAAATCTTGTGCCATGTATTTGTTTACATAGGTTTCTGCTTCTGCTCAATAATGGCCACCATCAATGTATTGATTATACTGCCATGTATTAAACATAGGTTTAATATGCTAGTAAAAGTTTTGTTTTTAAAAGTAGATTTTTTCAATTACAAATTAATTTTGAACACAATTATATAGTTTTTAATGTTTGTCACATCTCATTTTGTTTTAAACATGCCACATGTATTTTCTATCAAGCAATTTACATGGCACTAGCTTTGTTTACATAACAAAGAATTGTGAGTGTTGTATCTCACTTGTAAAATGGAATAATAAAAATTTTAAAATTTTCTGCTCAAATCGTGTCCATGTCCCTTTAAGACTGTGGAATTTACTGGGGATTTTTAACTAGATTTGCATGCATGGATTGAGCAGCCGAATTGTGACGGTTTACATTTTCGTGTGGGAATTCAGCTCAGCATTAACTCAGCATCAGACACTGATTTTGTATACCTATTGTAAGTTAGTACATCGGACACTGAGTCTGTATACCTATTGTAAGTTAGTACATCGGACACTGAGTCTGTATACCTATTGTAAGTTAGTACATCGGACACTGAGTCTGTATACCTATTGTAAGTTAGTACATCGGACACTGAGTCTGTATACCTATTGTAAGTTAGTACATCGGACACTGATTTTGTATACCTATTGTAAGTTAGTACATCGGACACTGATTTTGTATACCTATTGTAAGTTAGTACATCGGACACTGATTCTGTATACCTATTGTAAGTTAGTACATCGGACACTGATTCTGTATACCTATTGTAAGTTAGTACATCGGACACTGATTCTGTATACCTATTGTAAGTTAGTACATCGGACACTGATTCTGTATACCTATTGCAAGTTAGTACATCGGACACTGATTCTGTATACCTATTGCAAGTTAGTACATCGGACACTGATTCTGTATACCTATTGTAAGTTAGTACATCGGACACTGATTCTGTATACCTATTGCAAGTTAGTACATCGGACACTGATTTTGTATACCTATTGTAAGTTAGTACATCGGACACTGATTCTGTATACCTATTGTAAGTTAGTACATCGGACACTGAGTCTGTATACCTATTGTAAGTTAGTACATCGGACACTGAGTCTGTATACCTATTGTAAGTTAGTACATCGGACACTGAGTCTGTATACCTATTGTAAGTTAGTACATCGGACACTGAGTCTGTATACCTATTGTAAGTTAGTACATTGGACACTGAGTCTGTATACCTATTGTAAGTCAGTACATCGGACACTGAGTCTGTATACCTATTGTAAGTTAGTACATCGGACACTGAGTCTGTATACCTATTGTAAGTTAGTACATCGGACACTGATTCTGTATACCTATTGTAAGTTAGTACATCGGACACTGATTCTGTATACCTATTGTAAGTTAGTACATCGGACACTGAGTCTGTATACCTATTGTAAGTTAGTACATCGGACACTGAGTCTGTATACCTATTGTAAGTTAGTACATTGGACACTGAGTCTGTATACCTATTGTAAGTTAGTACATCAGACACTGATTTTGTATACCTATTCTAAATTAGTACATCGGACACTGAGTCTGTATACCTATTGTAAGTTAGTACATCGGACACTGAGTCTGTATACCTATTGTAAGTTAGTACATCGGACACTGAGTCTGTATACCTATTGTAAGTTAGTACATCGGACACTGATTCTGTATACCTATTGTAAGTTAGTACATCGGACACTGGGTTTGTATACCTATTGTAAGTTAGTACATCGGACACTGATTTTGTATACCTATTGTAAGTTAGTACATCGGACACTGATTTTGTATACCTATTGTAAGTTAGTACATCGGACACTGATTTTGTATACCTATTGTAAGTTAGTACATCGGACACTGATTCTGTATACCTATTGTAAGTTAGTACATCGGACACTGATTCTGTATACCTATTGCAAGTTAGTACATCGGACACTGATTCTGTATACCTATTGTAAGTTAGTACATCGGACACTGATTCTGTATACCTATTGTAAGTTAGTACATCGGACACTGATTCTGTATACCTATTGCAAGTTAGTACATCGGACACTGATTTTGTATACCTATTGTAAGTTAGTACATCGGACACTGATTTTGTATACCTATTGTAAGTTAGTACATCGGACACTGATTCTGTATACCTATTGTAAGTTAGTACATCGGACACTGAGTCTGTATACCTATTGTAAGTTAGTACATCGGACACTGATTCTGTATACCTATTGTAAGTTAGTACATCGGACACTGATTCTGTATACCTATTGTAAGTTAGTACATCGGACACTGAGTCTGTATACCTATTGCAAGTTAGTACATCGGACACTGATTTTGTATACCTATTGTAAGTTAGTACATCGGACACTGATTTTGTATACCTATTGTTAGTTAGTACATCGGACACTGAGTCTGTATACCTATTGTAAGTTAGTACATCGGACACTGATTCTGTATACCTATTGTAAGTTAGTACATCGGACACTGAGTCTGTATACCTACTGTAAGTTAGTACATCGGACACTGAGTCTGTATACTTATTGTTAGTCCTGTGTTATTGATATAGTTTGCTTCAATAATTGTAAATAAAATTGTTTAAAACTTTAGAATGTCTTTGTGATTTATTTCTGCTGAGTTTAGGGTTTATTCTGGCCCATGGCACAGTACAGTATACAAACAAATTTGCACGATCTCGATAAGCTTTTATACACGTGTTAATTTTTCTGGTTCTGTGGGTTTTGAGAAGATTTTCAGGCAAAACACACCACCCTATTATTATTTTTTTATTTACTGGGTAGGTGTAAATACAAAAAATACATTATGACTGTTCACCCAGAATGCTTTATGGTAAGTTAAGTTGAAGTTAAGGTTCCAGGTAAATAGTCTAGCTAGTCTAGTACTGCTTTTGTTGCCTTTTGACAATTTACTGGGTAGGTGTAAATTCAAAACATACATTACGACTGTTCACCCAGAATGCTTTATGGTAAGTTTAGTTGAAGTTAAAGTTCCAGGTGAATAGTCTAGCTAGTCTAGTACTGTGCTTTTGTTGCCTTTTGGCAATGCCCCTTCCCCCCCCCCCCCCCCCCCCCCCCCCCCCCCCCCCCCCCCCCCCTGAATGATCGCGTGTAGTTTTGACATGCTCCTGAATTGCATACAAAGGCAAATTGTTACGTAATATACATTGATGTTTTAAGTTTTAATGTATTTAACGATTTACATAGGTATTTGATTGGTTGTACGCAGAAAATTGTGCAAACAAGCGTTCATCTGTGTCTATGGATGTATTCAAGATTATTTTTTTTAAATGACGCATTTATTGAAACTGAGTTGCATAAGAAGTATTTGCATTTTGATCTCTACCTGGCATCAGCAAGGTCGTCCATGTTCAATGTTTGTAGTTAGTCCAAACAATTACCACACAGTTCTTAAACTAGACCACTTATTTACTGATCGATTTCCCTATTTGAACGGTCTAATTTGTATTGTCGAAGAACTTCATTTGAAGAAGAAGTAGGCATATAATTTGAGTTAATTAGATAAGCAATACAACATAATGGAGAGAGGGCGGTCTAAGTTTTTAGAATTTGTGCCCGATCTCTTTGTACTACTAAAACATATATTGAAACAGGTAGGGGATCAATATGCTATATATTTTAACACTTGACAGAGTGCCAATAAAAAAAAAAGGACCTAATATACCGAAGAGGCTCACTGCTTCCATAGTATCAAAAATTAATTCACCCTAAGTTATGGACTCAAAAACACTGTATCTGTGTTTTCTTCTTTATGTGAGATACGTACAAAGTAAGTAACCTTCTTAATTACAGTTAGTAAATGGTGAATGGATTTTGCTACTATATCAATGCTGTAGACGTTACGTCATAATTCCACAGATTCGGTACAAAATAACAAATCCAATATCTTTTACTTCTTTACTAAACAGTAAATACAATGAACGTGGAGTATAGTGTAAGAATAGTCAAATTAATTTATAATTAATCGTACGTTGTACAAGTATAGTATAGATATAAAAAAAAAAAAAAATGAAAAATTAAGTTCAAAGTATTTAGATAGTTACAATTAAAGTATATAGATCTATAAGCATAATATAGATATAGCATTAACTACAATTTATCAAAATATTAGAGGTTATTAGAATATTGGTCTACATTAGAATAATACAAATATATCATAAATTACAGTTAATCAAAACATTAGTTTTCATTAGAATAGTATAAATATGACAATCACTGAATTATGAATTCATATTAGATTAGTATAAATAGCATTAATTACAATTAATTAAAATATTGATTTATATTAGAGTTATAGTATAAATATGACATTAATTACAATTAATTAAGATATTAGTTTATATTAGAATATTATAAATATAACAAAGCATAATTACAATGAAAGTGTAAGTATAAATTTATAAATAAAGCAAAGCCAATTACAAATACATGTACACCGTGTGTACATCCCATTACTAAAATACAAAAATGTATTTAAATACAGCTAATTGCAATTACATTTTTCAACAATAGCCCCTAACTGGTGTGGAAGACCGAGGCTAACGGCCGAGGGCAATATTACAACACGAGGTCTTCAACTCCACCGAGCAATAAGTACTACATTGTACATGCCAATAATGAAGCAAAAATATCACTAACAGACAACTGGACAATACTTGTAATTATTTTTATACAACGTGTTAGTTCAAACAAAGATTATAGACGTATGTTATCCTTAAGATTTTACACATGGATCACAATATTGGAATGCTTTCCTATATTTGCTGTTTTTAACTTTGAACTTGACAGCTTGTCGTAGTATTCTACATTTACTTCCTCTGAGTAAATACAGATTGGTGAGGAAAATAGGCTTAAATTTTTATCAACCGATCGATAAGTGAATGATCGGGTCTTCCCTTTCTTCTTTTCTCCAATAGTTGATGTTACTGTACTTTCGGTCCAAGTTTCCAGAAGCTGTACTGTGATGAAAATTTTATTTAAAAAGTTTTCTTAAGATATATCTTATATATTTGCTTTAATATCATAGAATATTCGTTTTATTCCATCTCGTCCAGGTCACATGCGCACGTCCTTTACGACATTCTGTTTTGTAGGGGGCCTCCGTGGCCGAGTGGTTAGAGCGTCGCGCTCAAAATCACACGACCTCTCACTTCTGGTCTGCACGGGTTCGAATCCCGCTCGCGCCGGAAAGTGAGGGCTTTTACAAATCGATATTAAGCAAAATCTCAGCATATATAAGCCGGAAAGTGAGGAATTTAAGTTTCCCAGTTTACTTTCGGAAGGTCGGTGGTATCTTGCCATTGTGTCTGGGTTCTCTCTTCCACCAATAAAAACTGGGCGCCACCAGATAACTGAAAAGATGTTGAGTGTGGCAGAAAACAGTAAAACAATTAATCAATCCTGTTTTATGATTTCCCCGGAAGTTTGTCTTTGTTACTTTCACAGTGAATCACGTCCCTCTATTTGACGTTCAAAGAACTCAGAGACTGTTTCAGAGAAGTCGTTTGACGTGGTCATCGTAACCAAGTTTAGTCATTTTCAGAGTTATCCATTAGAGTCCTAGTAAATGCATTTGAATATTCTTTTCGTAAAAGACATGAACTGTCTAGCAATTTTCCTAAAGGACTATAGGCCTATATGATAAGGACCATTTTTGGCCTTATTAAAATGACTATATTTTCCATGGTAAGTGTTAGGTACCACAGATACTAAAAATATAATTGAGATTGTTTAACCATCGCGTTGTACATACTGGAAAAGGGCTTTTACAAATCGATATTAAGCAAAATCTCAGCATATATAAGCCAACTTTACTCATATGTATTTATATCATCTGCAGATATCATAAAGATTAAAATCAATAAAAATATCATTGTAATTGAAATTGATTTGGGGTTTTCAGATTTTGATGAAATAATTGATTGTGGTTTTGAGAGATGGCCACTGGGGTAGTTGATGAAATAATTGATTGTCATTTTGAAAGATGGCATAGGGGATAATCTCGGTTGAGATTCGGCTTGGCTGAATATTTGGACTGACGCCTTCACCGAATCTCGGAGCAGTCCTTCATAATTCATGTCTGGAAATTTACCTTCAGCTTCGGTCGGTCGTAGCAATTAATGTGCACTTAGGTGACACTGCTGTTCGAATCTAAATAGTCAGCCGAGATTACCCACTGGCACATCGATGAGAAGGTCTATCTTTTGAGGATACCAAGACTGTCTTGGTCACATTGGTTGCTTATATAATGCTTCATTCATATAGAGACGCCAACATTGTTGATGAAGGGCTGCAAAATTTAGGTCTATATGCTCTGCTTTTACGGCTTTTGATCTAGGAGGGATCATCATCGTACTACACATGCTATGACACGAGGCCTCGGTGTTTGCGGTCTCATTTAATCGCCTCTTACAACAAGCAAGGGTTACTGAGGACCTATTCTACCCGGATCCCCACGGGACTGATCATATTGGAGCAATGAGCAGAAGGACGATCGTTTCTTCTCGAATCTTCTGTAACACACTGTTAAAACATTTTTATTACGCAATCCTTTGTCTTTTTAGGCTTTTATATACAAGAAAGTCCACTTGTAGTGAAAAGGTTACCTGTAGGTGTCCAATAAGTTGACAATTGCTGTCCATTATTTTTAAGAGTGGACAGATACTGTCCGTTCTTAAAAATAATGGACAGTAATTGTCAACTTACTGGACAGTGTCAGGTAAACCCAATAACTTATTAGAGGTCTACAGGTCGGCTGAAAATAAGAGAAAGACAATACGTTTGTCAAGGACAACTTAAAACGATATTTCCCCATAGTAGAATTCTCTGCTTCAACTTTAAGATTCACAAATTTTTCAATTCCATTGGCCATGCATTATTATATCGCATTAAAACTTAAAAAGACGTATTTCCATACTTGTATTTGAATTTCACTGGATTCAGAGGCACATTCCGAAACTTCTTCACAATGCTTTTTTTTTATTATTATTATTTTGGTGTGTTTTCTTTATTAGCATATCCTAATTATGAATTATTATTTTCGCTTTCATGAATAATTTCATTTCACGAGATGGGTGCATTGGGTTTTTTTTGTCTGGCGTTAATTATTTCCTCATCCAAATATTCGAAAACACAATGCTTTTCAGATCAAAATTTGGCTCCATAACTTTCTCACCCTCCATATCCAGAATATAACACCCATATTTGCAACACTTTCATTAAAATCCTTAAATTATTGTGCAATGAAAATGCTCTCCCCATCAGAGGAAGACATGTTGATATGGCTCGGTACTATAGAGTGAGTGAATATAAAACCTGCAGTACAAGACTAGGCCTACTTACCTGACACTGTCCAATAAATGAACAAAAGAAACAGACTTCTACGCAAGACTGGTTATATTGTCAGACTATTCAAAAATAGCTTTATTCATAATTATCATATATTGTCAATGGGTTTACCTGAGACTGTCTATTCTTAGAACAAAAGATGCAATGTTTTAAGTAGGATATAAACCTCAAACTGTCCATTCTGTGAGAAAAAGAACTGATCTCGGCCCTACGGGCCTCGATCAGTTCTTTCTTTCACAGAATGGACAGTTTTTGGCTTATATCCTTTACATCGAAAAATAAACCCAACGCATTGTACAAAGATAGTCCCGAGGGGATCCGGGGCTCTAATCTCAGCATCTCATAGCCGATTGCGAACAGTCAAATCCCAAGAACGGTAGCTGCTGTAGATGACACTGTTGTGAATCATCGACGAAGAAGCTTTGTGTAACATTGAAATCTCTTTCAGCTCCAAATAGTGATACACTTGCTTCCAGTCGTCCAGTTGCTTTATTGCGTTCAGTACCATTCCGACGCAGCATTTCTCAAAGAGCGGTTACATTCAACGACAACACAATCAAATATGGAGAACCCGTGCATTTTATAGACCACTGGTGCCTGCATCACGTGCAATAGGAACTTATAACAATCTCGAGTTATAGAGACATATTTCAGGATTTTATGAAAACACGTTTTATTCTTTCCTCAAATTCTATAGAATTTCTATCCAGTAAACAATAGCGTTAATTGTAACAAGGAGTAATCAAGCGATTCATTCTAGACCAACAACGTACGAAATAATGAATTGAATACAGCGAAAAATTACTATTATATGCTTTTCTTTTCTACGAATCTCTCTTCTTTTTTATTTATCAGTATACAAATTGGAGGAGGAAATGTATATGCATGCATCCCATTTCAACTGATCGATAGAGCATACATTTGAAATGCATTCTTGTCTGGGAATGGAGAGCAGTATATTGCCAACATTTTGTTCTGTATGGAAAATCCATTTGTTGAAACAACATATTCACCACTGTGTTGTTGAGTGACCATTCTCTTCTACGTACTTTCATTCCTCGGGAATGTACTGAATGCACCACTGGAGCAACTTCCATTTCAGATCGCACAGGTCTGTCAATACGACGAAAGGCATTGTCTAACTCCTTATAAAACGGAGAAACATTAACTTTTGAACTTCCAAAACCACCTTTCTGCATCAACCCTTCCTCGACATTGCTGTCCAACTTTGAATGATTACAAAACGCACCAAAGTCATCTTTCCTTACCATAAAAGCTTTATCGTCCTGACACGAACTGGCCTGCTCTTTATATGTGCAGAAGTAGCTTCATTTTCAACTACCTTGATCATTTTATGAAGAGTAACTCCAATAGGCATTTTAACGAGATGATTATTCTTGTCACTTTTTTCTCCTTGTAATCTAGAAAACATAAAATTTCCAATTCCATCTTCTGTCACAAGACCGATATCAAGAACTTTTGCCATCTTAGAAACAAAAACATTCCACTGCAGTGGATGAGAAGAATCCGACGCACCAAAAGGCACCACTACTAGTGCACTTGCACAACTATAGCCACACGCACCTGCCACATTGTAATCTTCATCATTCTAACAAAACAACTTTATCACTAACGTGATAATTTCAGCTTCTCTATGGTAAACTTCCCATATTTATATTTATTTATCAATGTCCCACTATCATATATTAGACAGCGCAGAAAAGAATACGAAAAACAAAACTTGAAGTTGCTCTCAATTCTGTGGTGGAGGTGCATAACACATCAAATGAAAAGGCTGAAGATAAACTGATTGACCTCGAGCACAACGTAAGGGAGGAAGACAGGAGTTCACCTATCAAACTGATGGAGTAGGGGAACTTGACCTATCAAACTGATGGAGGTGGAGAACTTGACCTATCAAACTGATGGAGGTGGAGAACTTGACCTATCAAACTGATGGAGGTGGAGAACTTGACCTATCAAATTGATGGAGTTGGGGAACTTGACCTATCAAACTGATGGAGTTGGGGAACTTGACCTATCAAACTGATGGAGGTGGAGAACTTGACCTATCAAACTGATGGAGGTGGAGAACTTGACCTATCAAACTGATGGAGGTGGAGAACTTGACCTACCAAACTGATGGAGGTGGAGAACTTGACCTATCAAACTGATGGAGGTGGAGAACTTGACCTATCACACTGATGGAGGTGGGGAACTTGACCTATCAAACTGATGGAGGTGGAGAACTTGACCTATCAAACTGATGGAGGTGGGGAACTTGGAGAGAGTTCTATCCAGTGGAGATTTCAGAGTGAGAAAAGACAACGATTTCATCACGGATTCTTTTCTACAACTGTGCAGAATAAGGATAAAACATACTTTTTTCAATTGTAAATTCATATTTGTAATGTGAATGTTCCGACAGTGATATAACAAGGATTGTGAACAATTTTCTTTAAAATTGTTACAAAGAATGCAGCGAAAGGCATTTTGTAAAATAATGTTTACATGAAATATTGTAATATCAAGTGTTTTTGTATTTCCAAAATTATTAACTGGACAAGTACGCATAGATATAGAATTCAGCCCGACATAAATAGATACCATCCTCCTCCACTGTTTTTATAAGTTGTCGCTTTCAGTAATGTGTACAATGCTAATATTACATTTTTTTCATTTGTAGCTTATAGCATATGCAACACCATTCACTCCAGTATATGTGGCACTGAGGAATGTTTTTGTAGCAGTAGAAAAGGAGAGAAAGTCTGCAAAACCTGTGACGTGTGGTGCGATAGGTAATATTGATAATAATATTAAAGCGTCATCTAATTTATTTGAAATGAACATTAATTTAATTAGTCAATTCAATTTTTCAGAGGGCATTAATTCGGCACCTGAATTAAGCAGCTCCGAATCAGACTTGAACATATCTTTAATCCAACTACATATGTTAACATATGTCTCTAATTATTTGAAATTGCAGGTATCTCCAATTAGAGAGGACATGAATTCATTTGAAGTTAACTAAATTATTATATAAGTACATGATATATCGGTTTCATCCTGAATTTCTACGTTTATAATTTGTTCTGTCAGAACTGAGAACGTCGAGTGTTACCATGGTGACTGTAATCCATTGGGATGTGAGTGCGAACCTTGCTACACCGGGGACAGTTGTGTCGAATATAGTAAGTCTGTAGCACTTCTTGTAATATAGTAAGTGTGTAGTACTTCTTGTAATATAGTAAGTGTGTAGTACTTCTTGTAATATAGTAAGTGTGTAGTACTTCTTGTAATATAGTAAGTGTGTAGTACTTCTTGTAGTATAGTAAGTGTGTAGTACTTCTTGTAATATAGTAAGTGTGTAGTACTTCTTGTAATATAGTGAGTCTGTAGCACTTCTTGTAATATAGTAAATGTGTAGTACTTCTTGTAATATAGTAAGTGTGTAGTACTTCTTGCATTATAGTACCGATAAGTCTGTATAGTATTTCTTCAAATATTGCGAGTTTGGACAACTCTTCTTGAAAGTATGTAGAAACATATCTACGCTTCTTCAAATATTGCAAGTCTGATCGATCTGATAAATCCCTTGAATGCAAAATTAAGAGAAGGGCTAACACGGACCCCAGGACACACCCCAGAGGATCTTGTGCCTAGGAGGAGTAAGCATCCCAGTTGACTGTTACACCCACTATGAGCCTTGTGTCTTCATCGGGTGAACGGAGGGATAATATTCAAGATCAGTGTGTACAGAACGGTCTAACAATTGACATAAAACACGTCAGACAGCATTGACCCAATGACAGCTTGTATTTGCAAATTAGATCCATATAGCGACCAAATAATTTGGGAAATGCTTACTTAAAACGAGACTGTTGATACCTATGTAACATCAACTTATTTGCCAGTAACCTGCTTCGATTTAAAAATTGAGCATATGCAGAACATGCTTTCGAGTATCGAATTGGTTGACAAGCATAGACACCTTATGCAGGTGATAATGGAATATTCCTACGTAAATATAGGAAGATGACAATGGAGAAGCTGAAATCATCTTGTTTGTGATAAATCTTTGTTGTTACTAGTAGTTTGCTATTAACATCCAATGTCCAAATATGAAGCAAATATGTAAGACTCTCGGGTATCTGTTATTTCGAGTTCACTGCAGGGATATATCAAATCGACATATCAATGAAAATGAGTACTGTTAATAGATAAAATTTCGATATATCTAAATATCGAGTTGAAGACCACAACAAGAGATGCATTTGAATATAAGGGGTTCAATATTCAGCAGTGTGACTGTGTAGTCTTCACCAACTTTTCACCACTTTAAATATATTGTTAATTGGTATATTATTTGAAATTTTCAATTTGCCTCTGATAATCAAGTAAACTTCGACTTGATTTCTTAATCTAATTCACACAACTTGGTTACTCGGGAGTAGTGATGATACGATGTACATGTACTTTATATCCAAATCGGGGTGTTTTTTTAATCAGAGCTAATATCATATCGAATGTCCCTTTAAAACGACCAGAGCGAATGTTATTCTAAGCGATCTTTTCAAACGAGCAGAGTGAATATCATATCAAAACACCATATAATATCAAAGGACTCTATAAAACGATCATAGTTAATATCCTATTAAAAGACCCTTTAAAACAACCAGGGTGAATATCATTTTAAAGGTCCCTTTGAAACTACCTCGGTAAATATTACACTTCTCGGGTAGCGAAGGCGTCGTGTTGACTTCAGAAATGCAACAATTTTGTAAAAGGATCCTATAAAACAAGCAGACCTAATATCACATAGAAGGACCTCTAAATAGAGATATTGTGCTGGGGAAAGAAATAATGGAACTGAAATGAAAATGTTATGCAATTATTGAAATTTGATGGTTACGGCGAGCAGTTTTTTTTTCCATTGAGGTTGAGAAAGCGACGACTCAAATGCCAGCACTCAACTGCTTTTACAATTATACTAGGTTTTTCCCTTATGAAAAATACAATTCTTATGAACAAGTCATCTCAGAGACGCAACATCACGATAGTAAATAGATGATTTAAACAGAACGACGACACAGCAGAAGACGTTCAACATCTGTACACACAATGTAGGTAGGGATTTGCCCAGCGTTACGAGTCTTTCGGATACGACCTTACAAACGTAAGTCCTACGTCACGGTACGTGCTCACACTGCTGCGGCCCCGCGAAATATTTGGATCTTCAGTCAGTTTCTTAAACTTCAATTTACCAACAAAGGAATGAATGCCATCAACATAAGCAACATTCATTACCAGTCTTGTATTCCAACATATTTCAAGTTCTAGTCTTCACCATGTATATTTATATTTTTACCATTGCATGCAATCTTTTTTAATTACAAACTTCACAATGTCACATACAGTGTCAGTCGTCTCCATATAAAAAGTTTTGACACCCAGGTTTCGCTCTTTATTATTTTTTTCCCATACCAATGAAAGGAAATATACCCTACCTTATTATCACATAGTAATGTAATCTTTGATGACAGCCTATGATCCATTGGGAATGGATTCGTATAATTGTTTTATGATCTCGGAATCGATGTATACCCAAACATTTTTAACAATAGGAATCAAATTCTGTCGATTTTTAATGTCATGTATGCGGCATTCTAGACGAATCATAATAGTTCTTCGGATATTTTCTGCTATGTTTATATCACTCAGGTGACCAACTGGGCCAAGTAAGAGTAGATTTTTCATGTTCTTCTTTCCATGGGACGCTATGAGCTGTCGAGATCGGTGAACAGGACAGTTATCTTCTTGTAATATCCATGGTCTATTACCGAATTCCTTTGCAACAAAGGACCACAAATTGTCATCTAAATCAGAGATATACTTCTCAGAATTTATGTTTCCATTAAATTAACTTCTCTCAAAGATCCGACTCCATTATATGACAAACAGCTCCAAAACATGGCTGGTATACCAGAGTTAGGGGAGTATTTATTGACCATACCGAGACATGCTTACTGAAAACGTTCACCGGATTTTTTCCATACACTTTCTTGTCTCTTCCCAGAACAACTTTCAATGCGTCACTGAATATTGCTTGAGATCAGTTTAGTTAGACTGTGCGTACTATTTTTGATTGGCATAAGGAAATTCGAGTTTTCTTTTGTGAAATAAAAATTTTCTTGACAAGCGAGCATCGCTGGCAGTTTTGTTCCTTCAGTTGTGCTCGAACTGTCATGCTGGAAACTTGCTGAGGTACAGATTCATTAAAATCACTGGTTCAATCTGACAAAATCTGTCGTCGATTCCTTTTATAAACAATCTCGCCGATACATGGATCCCCCATTCACACACCGATCTTCTCCGTTTTGATCTTTCTTTATTTTCCACTCCTTTCAGAATTCCGTTTTAAGGTGGTTCATTACACTATCATTTATTGTATGCCTCGTTTCAGCACCTCGTATGAAGAATGGTTTCACCATCAAAAAAGTGATACAAGCTCTTGCTTATTCTATATGAATTTTTATGATTTTTTCCAATAATGCTAGAAAAGATGTTTTGTTTGCAAAAAGAAAAAAGATTTTAGAACGCATTGCAGAATCCAATAAATGTTCTACCAAGCCCCTATCTTTACTCCTTACGAAAGTATTAACTGCTTTGATACAGAAACTTCAAACACATGTAAAAACATATGCGAGAAGCGGCGTAAATCAAATGCGGATTCTCAAAAATGCCAAAGAACTTTTAATAAAATTTCCATACTCAAGAGCATCAAAATTTAAACTGTGCCACTTTTCAACATTTCTCACGACAAATTAAAGAGCTTTTTTTTTTAAATCATAGACAAGTACTTCTTCAGTGAAGATGAAACTTGGAAATACATGTGTTCATATGTTGTGATCATATATCCAAAATAATTTGTTAAACATCGCTCTCGTTCTACGCACAAGTATTCTGCAGTTGATATTAAAATGCTAGAATTCTTCATTACCAATATCTGCGTTGTCTTTTAGTGATTAGGTCTTCCAACACTATGTTGGAATTCCCATGATCATGGATTGTGCTCCATTATTAGCTGACCTTCTTTGCATTCTAATGAGGCAGAATTCATCCAAAACTTCTCCGTCAGAAGGAAAAATCTCTTGATGTGGTATTCAACTCCACATCTAGATACATCGACGACGTCATATCTGTTAACAACATTCATTTTCATTCATGTATACCTATGAACTGGAATGAAAAGACATGGCAGTCTTCCACATCCCTTCATATTTAGATATTTAATTGAAAATAGATATTAACGGCAAAACTAACAACTCAACTTTATGACAAATGGGATGATTTTAGCTTCTCCATCGTCAACCTCCCATATTTATGTAGCAATATTCCATTATCACCTGCTTACTCAACTGATTTCATGCACTAGAGCAGGGTGTCAAGTCCCTATTTATTCCTATATATTTTCCTATAAACTTGAAGGTTTCTATGATTTCCCTATAAGTCATTAAAATCCCTATAAAACCCCATATATCAACAACAACAAAAATGACAGTCCTATTTTCAAAAATGATATAAAAAAAAAAAAAAGAAAAACCCCAAAAATCCAGGAGCTGATGCCAGATTGATATTTAATTAGATTGATATGAAGAGAATAACTATGATGATTGTATAAGAACTGTCTATTGGATGGAAAACTGTCCACATCTGAAAGGATTTTGTCTTTGTTTATATTTATTTTTTTTCCAGTATGATATTATGCTTGCTAGATTTTTATGATGAAACAATAAACTTTTATTCAAATTATATAATATAAACCCTATTTATTCCTATAAATCTGCTGTAAAAATCCCTATATTTGCCATATAAACTGTAAAACAAATTCCTATAATCCTATATTTTTTAGACCAAAAGTGGTTTGATACCCTTCTAGAGCATGTTTTGTATCTGATAAGTTTTAATTCGGAGTAAGCTACTGACAAAGAAGTTGATATTTATAAAGGTTTCCATAGTCTTGTTTAAAGGCAGCATTTTGCAAATTCTATGGTCATTGTAACGATGAGAAAGTGAAGATAACGAACAGTGATCAATCTCATAACTCCTGTAAAGAATACAAAATTAAGAGTTTGGAAAACACGGACCCCTGAATATACCAGAGGTCGGATCAAGTGCCTAGGAGAAGTATGTATCCCCTGTCGACCGGTCACACCCGCCGTGAACCCTATATCTTGATTAGTTAAAGGGAGCAATCCGTAGTCAAAATCAAGTTGTAAAGAACGGCTTAACAATAGGTGTGAAACATGTCAGACATCAAATGACTGAATGACAGGTTCTATTGGCAAACTAATCTAATTTGTATATGTAACGTGTCATTAGGTCGTAACTTGTCTGACGTGTTTCATACCAATTGTTAGTCCGTTCCTTACACAATGATTTTGACTACGGATTACTCCGTTTACCTGATAAAGATATAGGGTTCGTGGCGAGTGTGACCGATCAACAGGGGTTGCTTATTTCTCCAAGGCACCTGGTCCCGCGTTTGGTATATCCAGGGATCCGTGTTTTCCCAACTATTTAATTTTGTATTCCTTACTGGATTTATGAGATTGATCACTGTTCGTTATCTCCGCTCTTTCATGTAAGAACTGACACCGTATCTACGTGGGTGAAAAATGATCGAATTCGACGGAAAACAACATACAAACGGCATACAAACAACAAACAAACAACACACAAACAACATACAAACAACACACAAACAACATACAAACAACAAACAAACAACATACAAACAACACACAAACAACATACAAACAACATACAAACGACACACAAACAACATACAAACAGCATACAGACAACATACAAACAATATCCATGCTTCATGGTTAGGCTCGAACCCTATAACGATGAAAGAGCCTCTAGATTTTTGTATTGCCTTTGTCGAAGATTTATACCGGTATTTCAAGTACGTAAAATATGTTGTTTTAAAATCCATTTTTTCTCCAAAGTTCTCTAAAAGGCTGAAACAAAAATAAATAATTATAATAAAACAAGAAAAATAAAAGATTTAGAATTCTTGTATGAGGAATTGTGACCTAAATAGTTTAATACATGGACTCCACAGACTAATACATGGACTCCACAGACATGGACACAATAGGTTGATATATGGACACAATATATTAATACATGGACACAATAGGTTGATATTATTTGGACACAGTAGGTTGATACATGGACACAATAGGTTAATACATGGACAGGTTAATACATGCAGTGCAACGAATTCGGTACGAATGTGTACATTAATATATTTCTGTCTCTATTCGAAACAAATACGAAATGAGGTTAGAATTTCATTTTTTCATATCACTCATGTAATTCACTAGTATGTCGTAACAGAACGTTTCTCAAAATTGTGTATAAATACATGATGATAGCTAGAGTACCTGTTAAACATTACCAAATTAAATATTTCAAATCATATTTGACTGTGTTCAATGCCAAGGAACCAAGCATTGGCTCAGCATGATGTGCTAAGCTGAAGAAAAATGGAAATATCTTGAATTTTTCCAATTATTTTCGTTGAATAGATATTTCCTTCTACTCATATTGTGTAGTGTGCCATATTTTGTACGTGAATAGACTAGCTGATTTTAGAATAATTACAGAACAATGAATAATGATAATTTCTGGAACATGCTGCAAACCCCTATTTACATGTACAAATAAAGGACACATTTCAGAGCCGGTTAACAAATTCATTATTGATTGACCTTGCAAGCCCTAATTCTTATTCGATTTTCTGATTATGGAGATCATGGGGACTATTTGCTTTAACATTACCTGTAGTGTTTGAATCCACTAATATATAAGTGGAGCAGCACTGATCAAACTCTCTCGGCTAATAACCAATCAAATTGTATCTCAATAATGATTACTACAACTAAAATATAACTAATCTGAATGTGCCTAAAATATTAAATGTTACCATTCAAATTCTGTCCGAATTTCTGAATATACATGTAGCAAATCAAATTGTTTCTAAATTGCTAAATATAACCAATCAAATTGTGTCCATATTGATAGTAAATAGAGTCAAAGAAATTGTGTCTTAATTGCTATATATAGTCAATTTTATTTCGCCTAAATTATCAAATTTTCCTTAAATATAACCTTTCTACTTGTTCATGAATTTTTGTTAACATCTCCTTAAATATAAATTCTCAAAGTGTGCCATAAGTACCGTCAAACCTCCTTCTCAAAGTGTATCTTGAGTTAAATGATCTCGTTAAATCTAACTCTCCTTCTCAAAGTGTGTCTAAAGTTAAATGATCTCGTTAAATCTAACTCTCCTTCTCAAAGTGTGTCTAAAGTTAAATGATCTCGTTAAATCTAACTCTCCTTCTCAAAATGTGTCTAAAGTTAAATGATCTCGTTAAATCTAACAGAGTACTACTGTTCGTGATTTTATATCATACTCTTTCTGAAAGTGACTAGACTTTGAATTGACATCGCATTCAGATGAATACAAAAAGGTATTTATTATGTTTGATCACAAAAGTGAAAGAAAGTGAAGTACCTGGTGCTTGTCTTTAAACATAATGAAGTTTATTTACAATTATCGAACGTTTTACATGGACCACTTTTGAAAATTACATCAATAATTTTGTTGATTCTACTAAAGTCACTTTGTATTGTACAAATGTAGGTAAATACAACAGACTGAACCCATTCTCACAGATATTGTCTCAAGCAGCTTCCTCGCTATGTAAGATCTAGAAATTGAATACTTCCAGATGGAGAGAACCCATTCTCACAGATATTGTCTCAAGCAGCTTCCTCGCTATGTAAGATCTAGAAACTGAGTCTATCCCAAAGTGTAATATCTCCAAATGATATATAAAATTTGCGGAGGAGCACGTTGGATGGTATGCATTATAACAGTTTTGCATTGTACATTTCAATGTTATTGAACATTACTTGGTGTTAAACCTCTTTTGGAAAACAAAGGTCAATTGCTTCATCTGAAACAGAAGTATCTACAGACTTAACAAAACTATTCTATCATAAAGTCTATATCCTAAACTCCACGACTTAACAAAAATATTCTACACAAAGCTTATATCCTATACTCCACGACTTAACAAAAATATTCTACACAAAGCTTATATCCTAAACTCCACGACTTAACAAGAATATTCTATCACAAAGCTTATATCCTAAAATTCACGACTTAACAAAACTATTCTATCACAAAGCTTATATCCTAAACCTCAAACAGTTGGAGTTTGAATGACAATCATTCATAATGATTATACCTTTTAGCCCCTATTCGGAACTCGAAAGCCAAAATTGAAAATCTTATTGCACAAGATGTGCGCAGTTATTTGCAAATAGAATTTTATTTCAATACCAGAAAGTGCAGGTAATCATGTGCCTTTTATAAGTAGAAATTTTGTACTTTGATAAACTTTTTATTTCGAATTTGAAAATTCAGAATATAAAGGAAAAGTACTTTGTAACATTTAAAAAGTTTCCTTTACGTAATCTGATATAAGATCCAGAAATTAATTTACGTGAATCTGAATAAGACAAGCATTACCTTATATGACTCTGAATAAGACATATGTATGTATTTTATTCATATTCACGTAAAGTAAAGTAGTGTCTTATTAATGTTCACATAAAGTAAGGTATGTGTCTTATTCATATTCACATAAAGTAAGGTATGTGTCTTATTCATATTCACATAAAGTAAGGTATGTGTCTTATTCATATTCACATAAAGTAAGGTATGTGTCTTATTCATATTCACATAAAGTAAAGAATGTGTCTTATTCATATTCACATAAAGTAAGGTATGTGTCTTATTCATATTCACATAAAGTAAGGTATGTGTCTTATTCATATTCACATAAAGTAAAGAATGTGTCTTATTTATATTCACATAAAGTAAGGTATGTGTCTTATTCATATTCACATAAAGTAAGGTATGTGTCTAATTCATATTCACATAAAGTAAGGTATGTGTCTTATTCATATTCACATAAAGTAAGGTATGTGTCTTATTCATATTCACATAAAGTAAGGTATGTGTCTTATTCATATTCACATAAAGTAAGGTATGTGTCTTATTCATATTCACATAAAGTAAAGAATGTGTCTTATTCACATTCACATAAAGTATTGTCTTATCCATATTTACATAAGGTAACGTATGTGTCTTATTCATATTCACATAAAGTAAGGTAAATGTCTTATTCATATTCACATAAAGTATTGTCTTATTCATATTCTCATAAAGTATTGTCTTTTTCATATTCACATAAAGTATTGTCTTATTCATATTCACATAAAGTAATGTATTATTCATATGCACATAAAGTAAGGTATGTGTCTAATTCATATTCACATAAAGTATTTTCTTATTCATATTCACATAAAGTATTGTCTTATTCATATTCACATAAAGTATTGTCTTATTCATATTCACATAAAGTATTGTCTTATTCATATTCACAAAAAGTAAGGTATGTGTCTTATTCATATTCACATAAAGTAAGGTATGTGTCTTATTCATATTCACATAAAGTAAGGTATGTGTCTTATTCATATTCACATAAAGTAAGGTATGTGTCTTATTCATATTCACATAAAGTAAGGTATGTGTCTAATTCATATTCACATAAAGTAAGGTATGTGTCTTATTCATATTCACATAAAGTAAGGTATGTGTCTTATTCATATTCACATAAAGTAAGGTATGTGTCTTATTCATATTCACATAAAGTAAAGTAATGTCTTATTAACATTCACATAAAGTATTGTCTTATTCAGATTCACATAAAGTGATGTCTTATTCAGATTCACGTAAAGTGATATCTGTGTCCTACATGATATTATTTCTCCCATTCTTCATCTTAAGCTATTTTGATGAATCTTTCAGACAATTTATATGCTCCTGAGTACGTCCACCTTGTGTTCGTGGCTAAAGTGGAGACGTTTTCTCGTGGAGTTCTTCGTGGTTTGGCGGCGACAGATCTAGACTCCAGTAGCTGTGCCGAGGCGGGTCTATCCCAATGTTACTGCTCAAGAATTATCCACAGAATAGTGGGTGTCTCTTCCAACAACGGTGACTTCAAAATAAACCATGACACAGGAGATCTTTCATATGACGTCATGACTGAGGACAGTATCGAAGTGAATATCGCGGCGTATAATTATGATGAATATGGCTATCCCGACATTCGAGAGAACCGTATTGGTTATGCTAAAGTGAAAATACACGTCACAGACAAACCGATGCCAGATTTAGAAACACACTTATTCATTATGGAAAACGTTCCAAACATATATAACTGGAGAGAAGAAATTTTTGAAGATCACACAGGAGTAGAAAATCATCGACATCTCAGATACAGAAGACAAGCAGTAGGTTGCAATACGTCATATTGGAATTATCTAACTTCAGAACTCTTTCATATTGAAAATTCTCTCAAAACTGGCTGCTCAATATTGGCAAATAGAACTACTGTTCTATAATGATTTCATATAAACATTAAATAAAATCATGAAGTGAAAATTTTCATTCACGTCATAGATCATTATTCGTCAACACTCTTGTGGAGAATTTAATACATTGATGTGATGTCCAATGGTTGTATCTCCCATACAAAATCCTTACTAATGTTACTATTAGAATTGACAATCTAGTCACATGTCATACTGGAAATGAACAAACATTGTAGTACTGATTTAAATCACACCAAAACGTCTATCACATCGGTATGCAACAAATTCCAATACCAAACGTTAATCCTCATTTTTATCTAATGAATTATACACTGAAACCATAAGCGCGTCCATTTTGTTGTTGTTCGGCCCTGGGGTAAGATCTTAAGAGGATATGACAATCTCCCTTCCATTTCACGACTTAAATTAGGCATGGTAATGGACTGCATAGCAGTAGAAATTGAGGGGCTCCCAGGGAGTCACTCCTTTAATCACCCCATGGGCAAACCAGGAACCACTGGGTGGTCCCAGACCCCTACCTCAGTTCGCACACCCTCTATCAGAAACAGTCCCGCAGTGAAATGTAAACAACTAATTGTATCCTCCTTTTCATAGTTGCAACACAAAAGAGTTCCAGTAGCTTAGTTAATCGCGGTACAAAGTATTACGAGGATTCAATTGTTTCTACTCATTCATGATTTTTAAAAGAAAAAAAAATACCATAAGTAATAAAACTCATTTTTGTATGATTAAAATGGCTGAAATGTTGTAGTGTTTATGATCATTTTTCTTTGACAGTCTGCTATTCCTACCAATGTAACTGCTGTGATGGTTCTGACTTCCGGAGAAATTCCAAACGTGACATCTCCCGTTTATTTCTACAACTTTCTCCCTGTATCCCTGACGGTATCCATTCCGGATGGCAGTAATTTTTTGTCCATAAAAGTCTTCAGCGACCTTACGGATGCGAACAGTCCAACATTTTCCTTCTGTGATCCAGATGTAACCTTTGTAGGAAGTAATTTCTTTGGTTGGAGTCCAACTCAGTACACAACCAAACTGACGTCACCAAATATGTTACAGGTGGGAAACAATTATGACCTTACCCTGTGTTTTGATTTCTTTTAATGTAGTTCATGGTGCATAGCTAAGTACACGAAAGACTAAAGCAGTCATTTATATATCTAGGTCAACGATGTCCTTGAAGTTGACCTCAGTATCGTAACAAACGACGGCAGCGACACCACAACACCGGAAGCCAACGATATCGTTATCGAATTTTCCGCCTACGTCATGGATCCAGCAGACACTGTGTTTGATGAACCAATCAAAATTTTTGCGGACATAATATGGGACAATACAACATGGATGTTGCTTGAAAAAGACTTCCTGATAACTTACACTGTAAGTCATAGACAATATCAAACAGATTTTAGTGAGAGTAGATGATAAGACATATGTTGCTAATATTTTTATGGAACAGGATACGACAGTACATGACCCCCTAGTAACAGTGGACGGTCCCTTAAGTCTAAATCCTGGAGCCACTGGTTGCTGGACAGTAAAGACATTCATTCTTCATCCCTATGCAGACTTTTCCCTGGAGGTGGTTGGCACTATCTCGTCCTACATAGAGTTATGTTCCGCACATTACACTGGACATGGTAAAGCATTTCGCATCTGATGTTCATTTTAATGTATTAAAATCAATAAAGTATATGAGGTTTTGAAAAAAATCTTTGAGGTTTATACCTCATTTAGAAATATTCAAGTGTTCTGCGCATGATTAAATACTAGTATTATGGTTATGTAATATTGTAACGGAATAATCTTCTTCTTTTTTTTTATACAAGGAAATGCTTATATGTGTTACAACGGCTCACAGACAGGTGCGATTCCCACTGCGTCTGGAAGTGGCGGATTCTCATTTTCTTTTGGAAGGATCTACAATACAGGTACAATATACCTGTATACTATCCGTATGGGTATGATATCCATACAATATACGGGTATGATATCCATACAATACACTGGTGTGATATCCATACAATACAATGGTGTGGTATCCATACAATACACTGGTGTGATATCCATACAATACACTGGTGTGATATTCATACAATACACTGGTGTGATATGCATACAATACAATGGTGTGATATCCATACAATACACTGGTGTGATATTCATACAATACACTGGTATGATATCCATACAATACACTGGTGTGATATTCATACAATACAATGGTGTGGTATCCATACAATACACTGGTATGATATCCATACAATACACTGGTATGATATCCATACAATCCACTGGTGTGGTATTCATACAATACACTGGTGTGATATCCATACAATACACTGGTATGATATTCATACAATACACTGGTATGATATTCATACAATACACTGGTGTGGTATTCGTATAATACACTGGTGTGATATCCATACAATACACTGGTGTGATATCCATACAATACACTGGTATGATATCCATACAATCCACTGGTGTGATATTCATACAATACACTGGTGTGGTATTCATACAATACACTGGTGTGATATTCATACAATACACTGGTGTGATATCCATACAATACACTGGTGTGATATCCATACAATACACTGGTATGATATTCATACAATACACTGGTGTGATATCCATACAATACACTGGTGTGATATTCATACAATACACTGGTGTGGTATTCATACAATACACTGGTGTGATATCCATACAATACACTGGTGTGATATCCATACAATACACTGGTATGATATCCATACAATACACTGGTGTGATATCCATACAATACACTGGTGTGATATTCATACAATACACTGGTGTGATATTCATACAATACACTGGTGTGATATTCATACAATACACTGGTGTAATATCCATACAATACAATCGTGTGATATCTATACAATACACTGGTGTGATATTCATACAATACACTGGTGTGATATCCATACAATACACTGGTGGGGTATTCATACAATACACTGGTGTGATATCCATACAATACACTGGTGTGATATTCATACAATACACTGGTATGATATCCATACAATACACTGGTGTGATATCCATACAATACACTGGTGTGATATTCATACAATACACTGGTGTGATATTCGTATAATACACTGGTGTGATATTCATACAATATACCGCTCTATTATTCCTTCAATATACCAGCCTCGTATATGCAAACATTATTAAATGTACTCGCTTCTCTGTTATACCATACTCTTTTCGCAGATTTCAATGTCACTGACAATGCTGAGAAATACTTCTCCTTCCTGATCTACGGAGAAATACCTACATCGGCAGTAATTGGACAGAATTACAGTTTCACCGTCAATGTTGATCTAAGCGGAGTTTCATACACATTTCAACAGAATGTAACCGCGTCAGACGTCGCTGTACCACAAGCTGTATGTTAAGCAGCTACTTTGTCGAGTGAAATGAAACTAAATACGTTTTATTCTACACTTTATAGAATGTATATAAAATAACCATATCTATTATTTCTCTGTGTAGCCCGGTACGCCGACATTGAGCCTTTCTCCAATTTCATCAACAATCCACCAGGGTGGTAAAGAGACAATCAATGTTCAGGTCACGACGCTCGTGAATCAGACAGAAACTTACCTAGTAACTGTCAACGATCCAACACCAGCCAACGAGGTTGTTCACATTTGTGGCGCTGAACTTGGAACTGTTGGCAGTAACATAAAATGCGGTGTCAACAAATTTAACATCACTCTCATAAGCAGTGTAAGTTAACTTGCTCAGCGCAATATCGCTTGTCAAAATATCGTTAATACTACATACATTTATTCACATTTTTCTATACATTCACTTTAACACTTTTTGGATTATGCTTTAAAAGAAATTATGTTTTAACATACCTGTGGGCATTTTCACAAAAAAATATTATGACCAAGATATAATTTGTGTCTCTGTCTTATACTAGTATTCAATTGTGAAAGTTTTATCACCTGTGTATATACTTAGTTTTATCACCTGTGTATATACATGTACTTAGTTTTATCACCTGTGTATATACTTAGTTTTATCACCTGTGTATATACATGTACTTAGTTTTATCACCTGTGTATATACTTAGTTTTATCACCTGGCTGTGTAAATACTTAGTTTTGACCAAGTGAAGAATTATAAAAGAAGTACTTTTGTTTTAAAATGTTCATCTTAACCGACTCAAGTTAGCTATTCTAATTAGATAACAAATAGCCCGTCGATTATTGCCGTCGTTAACTTTCCAATTTCGATTTCATAAACTTCTCCATGTCAATTAAATCAATTTCATCAGCTTCTTCATACCAAGTAGACACATTTCTGTGAAACTTGCACATACCATCCTTAGCAGATGCGGCATATAGACCTCTAAGATTTGTTCTACATATATTTGTATAGGAAAGCAATAATTTGAACGATAAAGCAATCATTGACCTGGGCATCATTACTAATGTCGCTTTGGATCCGGATACTATGAACGACACAATCAGTTTCTCCGTCACCCTTTGTTACGTCAGCACGGGCAGTCTGAACCTAGGAGACAACATCAATATTAATGGAGAATTACAGCACGGATCCACCATCCAATCACCTCAAAGCACCACACTGGCCGTGGTGGCGGGGACACAAACTACAACGGTAATCACTCATCAATTCTTAATTAATCCAACTTATTTCTGAATGGGTGGAGATGAATTCCATTTCATTTTACAGTGTCTAAACTTTTGCTACCTCTTAAACGTATTACTACATGTGTTATTTTTATTTATACATACAGTGTATATTATGTTTATTTATACATACAGTGTATATTATGTTTATTTATACATACAGTGTATATTATGTTTATTTATACATACAGTGTATATTATGTTTATTTATACATACAGTGTATATTATGTTCCCCTCTGATATCTAAGAAAGTTGCATTGTTCCATATACCCGGTATGAACCCCTGACGATTTTTCTTGCATGTATTATATTTCTTGTACCTCATGTACCTTTTAACATGGTTTGAGCGAATAAATTGAATTGAATTGAAATTGTGAATCATATCCACGTTCAAATACTAAAACTGTATAACATCTATTCCCAGGCACCTGTTGTATCGCTGACATATGGAAATGGCTATCCAAACATTTTACCAAGAGGACACGCTGTTTATGATCTCTCTCTTACTCTGCCCCCGAACACGTATTACGAAAATGTTACTATATCCTTTATAGCGGAAAAGAATATTACATCCAAAACCACCATTTGCTCTCTTTTTGCCTTCGTGTCTGGGAATCTAACCTGCAAGAAATTCAATCCTCCTGTGTACATTCAAAACAAGGAATATAACAAATTCCAAGACAGCGGATATGTCAATATGGGATCTTTGGATAATTCCGGGAGCCAGGATGTGGTAGTTTTGGTCCGTGCTGTCGTATCCTTGGTGGACAAGGGCGCTGTCACTGGGGATTCCATCACAACCACTGCATCAGTAGCCTACAACTCTGGAAGCCTCTGGCAAGGATACATCACTTCCATAGTAGACTCTGTCAACTCTTATCCAAGCTCGGTATGTGACTGTAACACATTACATAGCGATACATTTCTCTCTGGATCTATAAAATAAACTTCAACATACAGTGCATGTGACTATTTGTACATTAAAATGCATATGATACGGCATGCTATATAAGTCATACAACACTTTGGTTAAAATAGAATTTTTAGAAACGAAAAGCAGCATATTGCGCATACTTTAGAAATAATGTGTAAACGTGATATTTTCATAATAATGGTCTGTAGCCATTTGAATGGTATATCGAGCTGAGAAGTCATGATCGAATTGGCACTTCATGCTCGTTCGATAGATCTACATGTATATGCTTTTCTCAGCTAGACATCCTCACACTGACCTCGTTAATAGACGATAAACGTATTTGTTAAGACCATAACTATTTATTATTGCAGACGGTCCAGTATTCCCTAACTTCGTCTCAAGTAATAGCTGCACCCAACGGAGGAGGCGTGGAGTTCGAACTGTCTGCCGAATTGCCAGTCGGTGTCATCACCAAGCTAACGATTGAGGCTACTGCTGCCCATACAGAACTGTCCGTCTGTCGAGTTTACGTTAAATCCACTGGCGCAAATGTACCATGTGTCTCAGATGGTTCCTGGATGTCCCACACAAAATATGCTACCGGTGGTGGTAATTCAGCGACAAGTTTTCATCTGCCATCAGTGACTAATTCTGGTAGGCTTGAACTGGAATAAAAAATGCCCTATCAACATTTCTAAAATTGGTACTTACGTATTACATATGCTTACACATTTATCTTGACAGGAAAGCTCCCCTTTACGTCAGACAACAGCATTACATTTGGGATTGTGGTCTTGGTACGCGATGGGTATGACTTCGGTAACCTGGGAAATTCGTATTTTGATCTCACCATTTCTCACACAGACGACTGGACGACTGGAACAAAGGCTGCACAAGTTTATGTCAATTCCAGCGACTCATTCACTGTAAATTTTGATATTGCTTCCTACTATTTTTATTTGAAAATGTTTCCCTAATATGATGTACATGTAACTCCAGAAATGATACCCCAATTAAAAAAACAATTTCATGTTTTGAAAAGATATCAAAGGCAAACACATTGGAAATATAAAATTTTGAAAATGAAATCAAATTGATTTTATAACAAGATGTATGATAAAGCGACACGATTTAATCGTAACGTCAAATCAAGCGACACCATTGAAATAGATTTCTAAAATTTCTAATTATTGTAACGAAATATCTTTTAAGGTCATGCGATGTTTCTCAATGAATACATAATTTTTCGTGACATTTCAGGCATAATTCACTTGCATCATATCTATGATTTGTTAAGTGGTGTACAGGAAATAAATCATTTCAGAGGAATGACATCATGTGATATGGTACATGATCAAATCTTCTATAACGGACTTCGAGCGTATAGGGATCGATCACATAACCAACTACATTTTACATCCCAATTAATAGAAATAATGTCTTATTTCTCTAAATAGAATAATGAATAATATTTCAACGTATCGCTGTACCCTTGGGTAGATCAACCTTATGGTTCGTTGTATATTGTTTAATGTCCCACCCAACAATTTTTCACTCATATGGAGACGTCACCATTGCCGTTCACCGGGCTGCAAAATTTAGGCCTATGCTTGGTGCTTACGACCTTTGAGTAGGGAGGGATCTTTATCGTGCCACACCTGCTGACCTCGGTTTTTTCGGTCTCATCCGAAGGACCGCCCCATGTAGTCGCCTCTTAAGACAATCAAGGGGTACCGAGGACCTATTTCAACCCGGATCCTGACGATATTCCTTAGAGTTCGTAAAAATATGATTGACCGAAATTGTAAGATCTGTCTTTTCTCAGAGAGAGGAGTTAAGATATGCAAATGTTATTCATTTGATACTGAAGTCCATCTGGAATGCACGATGAAATGAACTGTACTTCTGTTGCAGACTGCTTCCCCTGTTCTGGAGGTGGTTTATCCATCCGGGGTAAATGTGATCAAAGGATCGACCATATCCGTCCGCGCAAAGGTCTTCACATCTCCCAATTCGGTGACGGACTATAAAATAGATTTTGATGTGACTTCCACGGGGATGCACATTTGTGATGCAAACTTTTTATGGAGTGGAAAACATGTGTGTGTCGAAAAAGTGAATAAAACATTGGTCGAGGGCACAAATAATGGAACCTATTTATCAGCTTCCCTTCAATTCGGCAACATCATCAACTGGGATCTTGGTGGTTCCACGGTAGAGGTTGATGCCAATGCGGTAAATATCATCAGTTACACAATCAACCAGTGACGTATATTTCACTGTTCATTAACATACAATTTCTGAATGAATTTCTGAAGTCATGAATTTTGGAATTTATACAAAATCTGCATATATTTATAGTTTGTAGTTGAAGTAACTTTAGCCATTGCAAATGATCCCAGTGTGATTGTGGGAGACTCGCTGGCCTGCAGTATAGTCCTTACTCACAGCTTATCCACGACTCTTTCAGATTCAGCGTCCTTGACAGTTGTATCTACGCCAACAAATGTATGTTTTTGTACTTGACGACTGAATTGGGCTCAGTTTTGATAGTCTTATACGGACGACGGACGTTTGCGTAAAATAATTTTTTGAATACATTTTCAACAATACATTGAGAGAATAGCATTTATTTTTACTGCTTTATAGGTTTATACAAACATCGCTGTGACCAATAACCCGCCGAATGCTGGATTGGTGTATGCTTTCATAAGCGACTACGTGACGTGGGGTGTGGATCTTCATCTCCCTACAACCACTGACCGGTACGTCATGACCATCACAATGCCATACTCTGCTGGAGAGGCTCACTTCACGGTTATAAACGCAACATATGTAGCATCTGGAAAAAACATCGGATGTTCCCAAAACACGACTGTGACAGCCACACTGGCGTCTGCTTTACCTACGTCACAGATGACCCAAATGACGGTTGACTTGGGCGTCATCTCTAACACGGGTAAACATCAATGAAGCTTTTTATAAAATATCAAAATACTAAATATTTTTAGTTCGCTATTTTCACTATAGCAATTGAAACTGCAGTAAATATAACATAGTTATAGCATTTATTTAAAATGATGTTCTAAATAGTGAATATTAACTGTGTTGATAAATTTGGGCACGGAATGAACGGAAAACCATGAATGAAGGATTTAGAGCTATGTATTTCTTATATTTTCCCAGGTTCTGAATTCAGATTTGAAAATGACAGCGTTACGCAGTTTCATTTCACTTTCCAAGTCACGGATCACCCAGGAAACACACATGGATCTGTACACTTTTTCACTGTCTCAGTAGCCGGTGACAATGGAGGATTCGCCACTGCAACCGGAAATGTGACCATACAAGTGAGCGGTGCTGAAATTGCGCAGTTAGAATTCAACACATGGACCGACACTTTTCACCATACACAAAGATCTTCGGGGTAAATGATCAACTGTAGAACCAAATTAAATCATTTACATGGAGATCAATTCTCGTATCGAGTTTGGGTGTAGACCTAGTTTACCGCTAGTTTAACCAGAAATTTATGCTCTCTTTCGTTTCAGCCACGAACTAACATTGTATGGAAGGCTTAATCTAGTTAATACTTCAAGTGCACATGCTTCGTCCGTTGTCGTTCACTACCTATTGCCAACTTACACAGCCTTTGTGGCTGTTAATGAATGGACAGTTCTTCAACCAAATGCAGCAGTTACCGTCGCTGGTGGTGTCGATTTAACGGTAAAATTATAACGGTCTATTTTGTCATGAATCATAGATATTGTAAACAATCAATGCATTTCTATAATACTTTAATGTATTTACAGTATCCCGTGATTACCTTTACGGATTTCCCGACGTTTTCGCTGAATATTTCCATTGATCCAAACTCGGAATTCGAAACCGGAAGCGTGAATATACACACAGTCATACCGGCGGAAGTCACGTACATGTCGTACCAAAGACCAGACAGAGACGACTTTAATATGCACAATACGTTGTTAGAGTTAGTGGAGTTCGGATTTGGTTCAGTGGGCAAGTGAACCTACTTGTAATACATACAACCGATTTTTCGTTGTAGTCAATATATATATATATATATATATTATTTATGAATTTCAGTTTGCGACAAGATGATAGGAACAGATACACCAGCCCTTCTTGATTCCCAAATCTCTGCTTCCTCTGAACAGAACATGGCCTTTAACATTAAGAAGTCGTCAGTCTCCGGATGGAGACCAAAGAAGAGAGGCAAACCTTTCTGTAATCACGAGTTCGTACTGGTACGTGATCAAGCATTCTGTATTGTCAGGGCCCTCTCAAACAACCTGTAGTGATGATGTTGAGACCCTGCAATTATCAGGGGTGCGCATTGAAGATGTTGGGCGCTGTACTTATCACTTTATACGTGTGTCTAATGTACATGGTGACACGGGTGTCTTCAGAATTTTTCAACTTTGCACATCATAATCAGCATGAAAACTGATGATGAAGGTTATGACGAAGTTATGGATGAAAGTTGATGATGAATGCTGCAGATGAAAGCTGATGAATAAGGTTTATCATGAAAGTTAATGATGAAGGCTGATGATGAGAATGCAAATGATGGAGGTGCATATTTAACTACCCTTGGTGTTTTAGACATGATTTAGCGCAATTTAAATACGATGTCAAAATGTACTGACGTCATTGTTTTCTTTCTGACTACGTGTGAAATATGTGTTGACAAAGCATGAATCATACAGATAAAGCTATTCGAATATGCCCGAGTCTAAATCAATCAAGTATATGAATTTGAATTTCAACCTATTCCTTCCATCTTCAGGGGATGATATCAAATAGTTTACGGTGCATAAGTTGTTGCATAACACCATAATAGATGCATTGACCATGTTAGTTTGGAAACCAAAAAATATCCTAATTATTAATACAGATGTACCTTGTAAGCATTACATTTATTTTTGCAGATACACTTTGTTGATAGAATGAAAATAATCGGTTTCTCGGTCTTCTCCGCGGGAAATGATAATGATGATTACGTCACCAGTTTGACACTACAGTATAGCGATGATGGGCATTTCTGGACCTACGTGGGCAATAACGATACGGACATTAAGGTAAGCTGTTTATCATAATTTATCAAAGCTTTTTACGAACATGGAATTCAATTCCTGGATATTTACCTAGACTTTCACTTTCGTATTTTAGTGGTTTACTGTGGCCTTTAACAGTACTAAGACTGTTAACGACGCCTTCAAATTTTCATTGAATGTTTCTGAGGAATTCACAGCAGCTTATGTTAGAATCATCCCTAAATCAGGGAACACTCGAACTTGTGACCCTGCCATCCGAGTGGAATTCGAAGGCTGCAGAATGGGTGCCAATACCGTCAACAGTAAGACTACATAGATCTTGCATATCTATCTTTGACTCGGACTTATAGTTTGATGAGCTGAAGGAATAATATCTATATGGTAGCATGGTGATTATACATGTACATGTTTACGGCAATTATTTTAGGTACGGGACCAGATACCCCGGCTTTCTCTGTGCCTGACAGATCTTTTCTTACAGACACAATAACTGGAGTAATGTTCGCGTGTGTCCAAAGCGGAGTAGAGTAAGTAGGCTGTGAAACCTTTTGGGAAATTACTAAAATATTGGCTGACGTCGTCCAAAATATGTCTTAAATTTCTGCTATCTCTGTCTTTTTCAGGGGGGAGAATATGTGTTCCATGTCTACTGATAATGGAACCTCTTGGGAAGGTAGGTCAAGGCAAAATAATGGTGAAGGAGGTCTATCTTTTGTTAAAATGAAAAGGTGAAGATAACGAACAGTGATTAATCTCATAACTCCTATAAAGAATACAAAATTAAGAGTTGGACAAACACGGACCCCTGGACATACCAGATGTGAGATTATGTGTCTAAGACGAGTAAACATCCCCTGTCGACCGGTCACATCCGCTATATCTTGATCATGTAAGCGTACCCAGTATGTAAAGAGCGGTCTAACAATTGGTATGACACGCGTCAGATAGCATTTGACCCAATTACAGGTTGTCTTGGTAAATTATCTAATTTACCATTATAACGACCATAGAATTTGCGAAATGTGGACTTTAAACGAGATTCTTTAAACCCCTGTATTTTTTGTCAGAAGTCTGCTTTGATTTATAAACTGATCATACGCAGAACAAGATCTTGCTTATCGAATCAGTTGAGAGAATTAAACATCAGATACAGGTGATACTGAATATTGCTACATAAATATGGGAAGTTGACGATGGAGAAGGTAAAGTCGTCCCGTTTGTCAAGTTGAGTTGTTAGTTTGCCGTTAACATCTGTGTTCAATAAAGTATGAAGCAGATGTGGAAGACTGGTTTCTTTTATTTTGAATTCACATGGATATATTGAATCCGATATGTGAATGAAAATGATTATTATTTATAGATAAAACGTCGTCGATATATCTAAATATCGAGTTGACGGTCACAGCATGGGACGTTTTTCCTCTTATGTAGAAGCTTTTGAATAAATTCTGCCTCGTAAGAATATATCGTAGGTCAGCTAATAAAGGAACACAATTCATGCCCATGGGAATTCCAACAAGCTGCTAGATCAGAAAACTATGATAATATTGTCATGGGGAACCCCAGCATCTTTTTATACGCTCGTCTTAAGACGGGACGTATTATGGTATGGCGTTCATGTCCGTCCGTCTGTCCGTCCGTCTGTTAGCTTTTTCGTGTCCGACCCGTAACTTAAATACTACAAGGCCTAGAATCATCAAACTTTGTCTTTAGATACATCTTGGGTAGAAGGTGTGTCGCACATTAAAACCAGGTCACTGTGACTTTTCATTAAGAAGATATGGCCATATATGGCAAAAACTTGTCCGGCTCATAACTTGAAAACTATTAGACCTAGAATCACCAAATTTGGTCAACTAATGCATCTTAGGTAGAAGGTGTGTCACATCCTACTTTAAGGTCACTGTGACATTTAATTAAGGTGATAATAAAAAAAAAATGTTTTAATGGGTACAATCTATACTGTTAACAATATGTGACGGGCGTATCATGTGCCGTGGCGGTGCACTTTATTTAAAAATATAAACTTCAGAAAACTAGTGCGTAGAATCAGGGTAGTGTTTATCAAAGTAATTGTTTGAATGCCTGATCACTAGATATTGATATTTCCTTTTTTAATAATTTCGTGAGGAGCAAAGATATACGCTTGTAAGAACACTTACTGGATCCAGCAATGTTTCCATGTTTGTGAAGGTTTTTGTTAAGTTTAAGAATCCAGTATGGGCACAGTAACTCATTATCCATTTGTTCCATTGACTGGGATATTAAAGGTGCTTAAACTGAAGCGTGATTTTGAAGAATTTCATCTTTTGAAAGGGAAATAACTCCTAATGATTGTGGATTCAGATTTTGGGGGATTAAAGCTCATCCTCAAAGTGAGGTTACCAGAAACTTTCTAAAGGGCTTCAAGCAACATACAATCGTAAAATGCTAACCGAGATACATATCTCTCCCTAACTTGAATTATTTATTACTGGTCACGAGGCCTGACTATGGTTAGGATTTTCTGCAAGTCTCATAGACGTTTGTCAAAAAGATAGATATCTTCACAAATATTAACGATTTACACTTCCCTTTGTTAACTAGAAGTAGATGGCGTTGGGGATATAGAAGGCGTGGTAACGAATACATCCACCCTGGTTGGAATCTCTCAAGACGGAATGGCGCAGCTCTGTAGTGATGATGATGGTGTCACGTGGACCAGCTGTCAAGGAATTGACGTCACTGAGATTAAGTCAGAGATGAATTATCTAGCCAGTAAACAACAACCATTCGATGATTTCAGTGCATCCACAGATGACACAATGCTTTCCACTTATGGTTTCAGCCATCCAGAGTTCGATGTCACAGGTGCGCTTAATATTTCAAAAACGTCTTTAATACCAGTTACCAAATTCGTTTTATGAATACACTACGTCTTTAATACCAGTTACCAAATTCGTTTTATGAATACACTACGTAGATTTTCAAAATATGAAATGCACATATTTTTTTTACAGGAACAATGAGCGGTATAAAAGTCCGGCAATTGGGGAGCGGATCCTGGGCCACTGCGTCCTGGTGGGGTTCGTCGGATTGGTCTTTGCTATAGCAGCATTCATCAATTCCCTTCACACAAATATCTGAGCAGCTAGATGGAAATACAGTAGCACAGAAAAAAATCCTTTCAAATTTCGATTTATTTGTGGACAAGAACAATAATTTATGAGAAGTGTTATGAAGTGCCATGAACTGCACTGTTCGTCCTGTGGTCTCAGTTTGTTAATATACGTATCTCTGTAAAAACGACGTTTACCTTTTCCTAAATAATGACTGTAGAAAAACATGCAATTACATAAAGTCATTGCTGAGAACACTAAAATACATGGAATTTGACTTTTTAATTTTTAAAATCTCTTTATCTTCTTTCTAATAATTACTGCAATAAATTATAAACATATGTGGGGATGAAATACTAGAACTACTTTAACGAAGTGCCAATTACCTCGGTACTGAACAGTGTAGCAATTTCAGACACTGCATTCCTCCAAACAGGCTCCCCAATCTCTGCAGCTGAACGTCACATAACACTGTGCTGGGTTACTGGATCTTCTGACTGCTTTATTCTCGTTGTGTATGTATTTTGGGGTCACCTGAGTCACACAGGTTTTGTTATCGTCCATCGTGCATAACAATTGAACATTTTAAACTTCTTGATAACTACCATTCCAATTATTTTCAAATTTGGTATGAAGCATCTTAGGGACAAGGAGGCATAAATGGTAAATTTCAGGACACCCCCCCCCCCCCCAGAGCCTTATGGGCGGAGAAAATGGTCAAATATATACCAATTTTCAAAAAATCTTTTTCTTAATAATTGTAGATTTCAAACTCCCCACGGTAAAGGTTCAGACTCCAGGATGGGGCCAAACTTGATATATAGTGTTTACGTGCAAAACATTTAGATAACATCGTCTTTAATGCTATTTATACTAAATTAAAACTGAGTAGATATTTAGAAAGAGCAGGTACCGTTTACATTATGTAAACAGCTCTTGTCACGATTAAACCTATCTTCTCTGAAATCTGAATGATTTTATGTAATATTATCAATAAATAAACACACTTCTAAATTCGTGGGGGTGGGGTATCTCAATGAATTGTGTTTTCATAGATCTACAATTGCATGTGATATAATGATTATATGTTATAAATATGTGCCAAGTTTTGTAATTTATTGATAAATTCTGTTTGTTTTTCATAGTTGTTAGAATTTATTATGTTTTATCTTCATTGAAATGTTTACGAACAGCTGTCTCGCTGACGACAGAGAAGCGGCTCCTTTGCTATGCCCCAGAGTTGCGGAGGGATATAAAAACGTGTCTTTTTGACACGTAGCCATCCGTAGTCAAAATCAGTGTACCACGAACGGTCTAACAATCGGTATGAAAGACGTTAGACAGCATTTGACCCAATGAGCAGTTGTATTTGCCACCTAGATCGTCATAACGACCATAGAATTTGCGAAATGCTGACTCTTTCTAAGTTCGTTGAGCTTATATGGCCGACGGACACACCGCAGGTGTATAAACGCTTTTGAGAATGGGTCATATCAAATCTTAGTAAATGAGTTGAAATTTAGCGCATATCATCATTGGACAATCATGTGAAACAAAGAGAATAGTGTTTAGTTGATGGTATTTTGACCGAACTGATATAGAATAGAAGTATTGCAATATAATGACAATTCATGACTTTTACCCAGAGTAAAGGCTGTGTATTTAAAGTTACACAAAGGGAAACGACAATTAAGGCAACTCGGAAAATGCGTATTGATATGAAAAAAACCCAACAACACCATAGCATTCGACCTAATGACACGTTACATAGCAAATAAGATCAAAGAATTAACGGAATGCAAATGAAATTTTTGAAACCCCTATAGCATTAATATATTCATCAGTGGCCTGCCTCGGTTTAATAAAAAAAAAATCATACGCGAAATATGTTCTTGCGTTTCGAATCAGTTGAGAGACATAAACACCATATATGTAGCTGATAATAGAATGAAAGGTGAAGATAACAAACAGTGATCAATCTCATTAGCAATACAATATAGACAGTTGGGCAAACACGTACCCCTGGACACACCAGGAGTAGGCATCACCTGTCGACCGGTCACACCCGCTGTGAGCCCTATATCTTGATCAGGTCAACGGAGATATCCGTAGTCAAAATAAGTGTGCCACGAACGGTCTAACAATCGGAATGAAACACGTCAGACAGCATTTGACCCAATGATAGGTTGTATTTACCACCTAGATCGTCATAACGACCATAGAATTTGCAAATTGCTGACTCTAAACGAGACTGTCAAAAACCCCTGTGCCATCAACTTGTTTGTCAGTAGCTTGCCTCGATTTAAAAACTGACCATATGCAGAACAAGCTCTTGCGTATCGAATCAGTTGAGAGATATAAACTCTACATGTAGGTACATAAATATGGGGAAGTTGACGATGGAGAAGCTGAAGTCATCCCGTTTGTCATAAAGTTGAGTTGCCAATAAAAGCAGGTATAGAAACTGTAGTGGCTTTTATTTCGAGTTTACTGGGGTACATAATTATGTATATATAGTTGCAATAATGTAGCCCTCTCCGATTTTGTTATTCTGACATTTTCTGGAAAGGGCTACAATTCCATAGGAGCTTCGTAATGGTGCAAAGTATTTTTATGAATTTGCAGCGTGCAACCGTGGTTTCCGAATTTAGACTGATCTACTTGCTCAAAATACTGATTAGCGATGTGGGTCCTTTCGGTGATGAGCGATGTGGGTCCTTTCGGTTTTATTCCGAGACATTGAACAGCGATAGACAGTAAAATGATTTGAGAAAAGGATTAGTTCAAAGGATTAGCTATTTTACAACGAAACAATAAAATCACGTGCAATTCTAGCAAATTTTGATCAACTCAAAATTACTCACTTCAATTAGTCAATATTGCTCAATTTTTGTCTTTGCTCAATCTTTATAGATGAGAATACTGTAGCGGAAGTAAGGGTACAGATGAGCAATGCCTCATTCCTATGTAAAGTATTTGATAAGGTTATATCATTAGGAAAGACTTATTCAGTCACGTCTATACTTTACCGCTCTCTTTTCTGCTCGTTGTTTTGTCGGTCACGATCTATGTAGACGACATGGTTTCACAGTATCTATAATCTACGGCTTCGATCTGATTGGATTTTGACTGAGCATTTTGATTTGCTAAAACTTATATATTTGATACGTCAATGTATTGGTAGCTTTTAATCATTTCCATATTCTCAGCTTTAGCTCGAATAAAGAAATATATATCACACAGAGATAATACTAAATTTGTTTCATTACCCATGCCTCAATAAAAATATGCGTCATCGCATAGCTCAACATTGGAGAGGTTTTTCAAATGCTTTTGATATGAACATTTCAAATAATTACAAGGTATATATTACAAATTAAACTCGTTTCACTGCTGTTTCCTCACAGCTTTCAACAATGCTTGCAGAGGGAAAACTACATTAATTTGTTAACGTAACAAGTCAATGACAAGAAAATCTTATATAGCATCGATTCCTCTACTAGCTGTATCGCCTTATAGTCCTTCCACGTTATCTACCCACCTTGTAATTGTCCAACGAGTCTACTTCTGAGCTGGTTGCAACGTCTGTGTCCACACATCCACTCTTTCGATACAGTCAAGACGACTTCGCTCTAAACCAAACACAGATGGATGCAAATTCGCAGCCATACGTCGATGAGGTACATGTAACTCCGAAGTTGCATGTTCAATTTGCACTATTTTCGGTAAATAGCTGGCCACTACTTATGATGATACTCTCTTGGATGACGGAATATTACTTTGCGGGACTTTAGGTGTAACAACTGATAAAGTAGTTAAATTGTATCCTGGTACCTCCTGTACTGAAGGCATCACCGGTTTCGGAGGTGGAACAAACACCTTAGCAGGTTGAGTCGGCTTCCTCACAGGTACATAGTCACATCCAGTGAATGAAGAAGTGGTCCCCTTCGTGAAGTCTGCATCACTGTCGGTACTTTGATCTCCCAAGATGTCACCGAGATTCCATGGATCATTTTTAGCCCACTCTCCATCGGACTCCTTGGCCTTGGTCTCATCATGCCGTTTCCGATGCCTATTCAAATTCGCCAGTATGTTAATGCCTGCTGTACAAATGTACTTCTTTTCCATCTTTTGTAAACCACAGCTTACTAAATGTTCCTTCATGGTTCCCAGATAATACGTTTTGAATGGACACATGGGGCACTTAAATTCCTTCTTGGGAGTAAGTAGTCTTTGTATTTGGAGGCATTTTTTGTAAAAGAAATAACGATTCCAAAATGTTTCATAATCTGAGAGCCATTTGGTGGTTTTCTTAATCTTACTTCAAGAAAAAGACATCGCTTATTTAGGATTTTGTTTATTAACTCATAACTCTTATCGTTATTATCTTTGTACCCTTCTTCTGAGTCAGATTGATGCATTCTTTCTGGTATTGAATCATGAGTTTTCTTTTTCAACAAATTTCTCGTGTGTCAGTTTATGTCTTCTTTTGAGGCGGATTCTGTCAACATTTTTACCTGTAAGTTAAATCTGACAGTTTTGCCTCAACAGTAAATGGATCTCTCAAACACTATGTGAACTTTGGAGATTTTCCAACTTGGTACCTGGGAAAACACACGTAAACTTCGTCACCGGGTTTGAATGACTTCCGATAAGTGTTTCTATCCATGCAGCGACTTCTGTGGCATAATAGTTGCGCTGTGTGCTATTTCACAAAGCCATGAGCAGCTTCGAACTTCTCTTTCAGCGCCTATGCCCATTGATTTGGGGGACTGTTCCTAATTAAATTGGGCATTCCGTACATGACCTCAAGAGAAGTTGCTACTTTAGATAGTTTGGACTAGATCCTGTAGTCTCCTGTTCTACCGATCTGTATGCCATCAGAACGAATGGGAGGAACTCGTCCCAGTTCTTCTGATTCTCATCCACCAAGGTGCGAAACATCGAGAGCAGTGTCTTATTGAATCGGTCCATCATCTCAACTGATAGGAGATGGTAGGATGTCGCACAGGTCCAAGTGTATAACACATGGAACTCCAACCTTGCAACAACTTATTTTACAACTATATCCGCAACAGTTGCTGCTTCCGTATTTGGCATAGAAAATGCTTCGACCCATTTGGTGAAATAATCAGAAACAATTAAAATATATCAGTTTTTTTTTCTGTCAGTGCGCGGGAGTAGAATGCTTGCCTTGTTCTACTTAAAATCTTGTCAGTACGAGGCGACCTGTGGTCTTGGCTATAATTGAGTATATGTCTCTCCCTGAAAGGCGCAATAGCTCGGAGGATGGATCGCTCTTTATCAATCCATCTTCTACAGAGAAGATTACCTCCAAAAGTGATCTTTGGGAACACAGAGACTCCAGCATCGGTCCTCCCGACGACAATTCCAGGGGTTCCGGTCTCACTTTTTGTTCCAATTAATTCCTTACTTTGCTGATTTCAACGTCTTTTTTCTGGAGATCAGGATGTTTCTCTTCTTCTATTACGTCATGAACAGGGGTCATTTCAAAACTGCTACACCCCACAGTTGTGTTACCTACCTCATTGCGCTCAGACATGAACCTACATTTCTTGCACGTTTTCCTGCTGAGAGCATCCGCATTACGATGTCGAGAGCCTGGTCTGTGTTCAATTTTCATATTGAACATTGCCAGCGTTTCAAGCA
This sequence comes from Ostrea edulis, assembly GCF_947568905.1. NCBI lineage: Eukaryota > Metazoa > Mollusca > Bivalvia > Ostreida > Ostreidae > Ostrea > Ostrea edulis. The sequence continues at coordinate 58,499,257 of NC_079170.1, read as the reverse complement.
ACCTTGCCCACTGTCCTTCCGGATCCTTAAAGTTCATAAGCCAACGTAATGAACTGTGATCTGTTCGGACTGTAAATTCCCTTCCATTCAGATAATGTCCAAAGTGATTAACATAAGTGACCACTGACAAAAGTTCTTTACGAGTCACACAAAACTTTTGTTTTGTTTTTGGAGAGGGTTCGACTCGCATAAGCTACTACTCGTTCTTCGCCAGCAATCATCTGGCAAAGGACTGCTCCAATACCACGGTCACTTGCGTCGGTGTCCCGATATAAATTATTTCCTAAAGTCGGAATATGCTAAAATTGGTGAATTTATAAGGTGGTGTTTCAATGACTCGAAAGTCTGCTAGTATTCTTTTGTCCATAGGTATTTCATGTTTTTGCGAGCCAATTTGTGTAGCAGTTTGGCTACTGTGGCAAATCCCTTAATAAATCGACGGTAGTAACTGCAAAGACCCAAGCATGATTGAAGCTCTTTCAATGAAATAGGCTCAGTCCAAGTCTGGATGGCCTCAATTTTCTTCGGATCTGTTGATACACCTTGTTCCGAGATAATGTGTCCCAAGTACTCAACTGCTTTCGCAAATAAATTGCACTTTTTAGCCTTCATCTTAAAACCCGCAAATAACCTTGTTAACACACTTTCTAGATTCACCATCATTTCATCAAATGACTTCCCGAGTACTGTACGATAATGTCATCTAAGTACATCATTGAAGGCCGCTTAGGACAGTATCCATGAGTTTGAATGGAAAATAATAATAAAAACACCTATGGAACTTCTGTTTGTCCAATTAAATTGCATCGATTCGAATACGAGCACGTGAACATGTAATTTCCCATATTGAATCTCGTGTTCCAAAGTTCACGTCGTTCTGAGATGTTACGTAAAATCTGTGCAAGCATGTAAATCTTATTTTCTTAATCATATATAGTCCCTCCTCGATTAATGTGATTGTACCATGTTTCATTTGTATTACTGTATTATGAGGTTAAAAATTTTGCCTTGATGATTTCATAAACTATTCTCAATATTCATGGTATCACAATTTGTTTAGCATCATAGGAAAAGAACTGCGAACGACAGTTTTGTTTCGCCGCCTACCTTCTGGTCAATTTTTAAAAGTTATAGTTTTTAAATGATTTTTTATGTCAATATAGATATTTGTAAGAATTTTCATAAAAGTTGACTTGTTTGACAAAACAGAGGTACATGACTCTGTAATTTGGGTTAAAATCACGTATTTCACTATAGAAATCAACGGAAAATATTTTAACACCCCCCCTCCCCCGTGAAACACAAATTCCTTTTAACAGGCATTAGAAATTGTTTTTTTAGCAAATTCATACCAAACTTTTTGTTGTTTCACAGGAGGGGGGGGGGGGGGTATGTTTACAGACCAAAACACGGCAAAAATATTTACTCTTTGATCAATTACAAATGAGGGTAACCTAAGGAAAATGAAGATTAACCAATTTTTACTAAATAATATAAGGTAAAACAAATTAAATGGTTATTTTTACTTATATCAAAAATCATTTTAAAGTATATGACGTTTTAAAACCTAGTTTCAAGGAACAGATTTTTCTACCCCCTAATCAAAAGTAATTTTAATAAAGAGCAATCAATTAACACCGGTATTAAAGTTAATAATCAATTACTAATGAATTCTAGCAAAATTGCAAAGCTTTTTAAAAATATAAACAGTTGAAAATGTAGGCGGGATTCCAGAGTTAACGTGCGTGGTTCTTTGAACAATTTTGCATAAGGGGGGGGGGGGGGGGGGGGGATCATGAAAATTGGGTCAAAATTGACTTCAAAATGAGTCTTTTTATAAAATTTGTTTTTTCAATGAAATATATAGTGAAAAGGTGAAATAATGACTCACTTATGGCCAGGTACTGTACCTTATATGGGCATATGCAAATAACTCGACAATCAAACATGGCACACAAAAATGAATTGAGAAATTGAAATATATAAATCGAAATTGTTAAAAACGGTAAAATAGAGTCTCACAAATCGTAAGTTGCAGGTTGTAAATTTATAGACTAAGAAACATAGAATTTCATGTTCTTTATGTAAAGAAAGCCAGCAAATGATTAGATCCATCAAAAATGTTGCGGGAGTGATCACTCCTGCATCTCTGCACCATTACGGAGATGCCCCCCCCCCCCCCAAATTGTCGAAGACTACATTATTGCAGCTAAGGTATATCGTGTCCATGGAAATTCCAACAGACTTTTTGTAAGACCAAAGACTGCATAATATTGTCAATGAGGAACTCCAGCATCTATTTAATATGAACTTCCGAAAACTGGTATGCAATGTAATTTTTTGATTACAAAATATGAATATCTCAGAGTTCCATCTTTATCAAAGAATATCTAACATAAGCACCTGACGTTTTGGACTCGTTTTTCCTATGATCCACGCCTTTTAATGTGCAAAACAAAATCAATAAAAATATTTCTTGAAAATTCATGAATTCTATGTCAATTGCATCTACTTATCAAATTCCCAATGCCATTTTTCACTTTTATAACTCTTCAGTTACTCAGTTCTACTGGATGAAATATACATCGTATAACTAAAAACAAATTCTTGTCAGTAATCTGGGCGTCCACACTTTAAACTGGATTTTCAAGATAAATGAGCTCTGGTTTACATATTCCCGGCAGGTCAGGGGGATGTAGCATGACTGGTCTCTTCATCCATCTCCTCAAACTATCGCAATCTTACATTTTATCGACACACGCAGTGGCTTTTTCTCTACTGCAGTGAAGGACTCCAGTAAATGTTTTTTAAAGAAATAATTATCCTGTCCATAAATTTGTAATGCAGATACACAAGAGTCTTGTACTTGGAAGACAGAGTGCTTTTGGCTAAATGCCACACAATTCAAACGTAAATTTTCAGGGGGTTGGGGTTGTTCGTTGTTTTTGTTTGTTTGTATTTTTTTGGGCTCCTCTTATACAATATCTTCTTTCTTTAGAGAATATTCCCTGTGCATATAACAAATGTATTTAGCTAAAAGGTAATGAATGGATGATTGTTTTGAAAATATACTGGCAAAAGTACACCTGTTAAACTGAAGATAATTACAAAAGATATATGTATTATGATCTGACATATAAAATGGAAACAATGCCCTATAAGTAGAACTTGTAATTAAGTATATGTAAAATTGTTTTTGTTTTCAATTTTAAAAGTGCACTCCTGGTTTGGATCCAAGACTATGAAATGTATGTGAGAAGTCAAAAATGTGAAAAGCACAATGGGTAACAAATTAATTTCACTGAGGTGACCAAGACTTGCCACCAATATTGAATACATATATGTACATGTATACTGTAAAAGCAATAAATATGAATTATTTTATTACTCATTTAATTGTTCATACACTGGAGATTTACAAATATGAAACATGAATGTCACATCAGAAAATGTAAGAGATAAATGTGTGATGTCACTTATATGTCTTTAATCACATCCTCTAACTCTTGTTTTGTGAACATGTGGAACTTCTTTATTGGCGTCACTGTTCCCATCTACAAAAATAAAGCAACAGATTTACATCTCCTCACTTTCTACCCTGGGATTGAATCCCCTTCAAGGATACTTTGTGTGAAGTTTGAATGAAATTGGTCCCTTGATTCTGGAGAAGTAAAAAATGTGAACAAGTAGATAACACATGAACAGAAAGATGACAAATACACTTTGCATAGAGAAGTTTTCATTCATGTGACACATGAACTAAAGTGAGAATGGAATCTAATAATCTCTCTCAGACAGATTCAGACACCATTCACTTCTGTCTGGGGTTTTAGAAACTAAGTAATACTTTTCTGAAGAGATTACAAAAAAATTACCTCAACATTTGTAGAGCTGAGTTTTTCTTCCATCACTTGTTTCAGAATTGTCAAAGCAGATTTACAGGCCTCCTTCAGCGTCATAGACTGAAAAATAACAAGCAAATTCAATAGCAAACAGAAACAAGATGTGTTTGTAAGACACCGACAGCAAACAGCAACAAGATGTGTTTGTGAGACACCGACAGCAAACAGAAACAAGATGTGCTTGAAAAACACCTACAGCAAACAGCAACAAGATGTGTTTGTAAAACACCGACAGCAGCAAAGTTGATAATGGCCAAGGTTAAAGTTTTTCAAAAGTAGGTCAAACCCCAAGGTCACAAGATCAAATACTTTGGTACCCAAAGTAAGGTCTTGTCCTAAGGAATTCAAAAAAGAAATACGAAAACCATGCATTCAAAATTATGGCCTACCTTAAATTTTTTCAGACAGATGGACAGACCACATGAAAAACTATATGCCATTGAACCTACGATTGTGGGGGCATAAAAATGTGCTACCCTACCTTTGATTTTTTTGGGTAGAAGACATCAGTTCCTTTTCAACTGAATGAAGGTATTGTTAAACAAGAGGCCCAAGGGCCTAGAATCGCTCTTCTGATAAATTGTACAACCCCACCATTTCTATTCTTAGCCTCTTAGTATTCTAAATCTTTAGTTAAATCCTAAGAATTCAAAAAAAGTAGGTCAATGTGACCTACTTTTTGGTTTACACATTTTGAGAACCCAAGAAATATCAACTGACAAAGTTTGATGATTTTAAGCCAATTAGTATCTGAATATTGAAATATAGCTGTCAAATTCCAATCGTAGGTCATGGTGACCTACTTTTTGGTCAGCGAACTCCGAACATGCAAGACCCATCAACTGACAAAGTTTGATGACTGTAGGTCAAATAGTATCTGAAATATATAAATATAGCCGTCAAATTCCAAAAGTAGGTCAAGGTGACCTACTTTTTCGTCAACACCCTTCAAACATGCAAGACCCAACAACTGACAAAGTTTGATGACTGTAGGTCAAATAGTATCTGAAATATATAAATATAGCCGTCAAATTCCATAAGTAGGTCAAGGTGACCTACTTTTTGGTCGACACCCTCCGAAGACTCAAGATGCATCAACTGTCAAAGTTTGATGATTGTAGGTCAATTAGTGACTGAAATATATAAATATAACTGTCAAATGCCAAAAGTAGGTCACAGTGACCTACTTTTTGGTCGATACACTCCGAAGACTCAAGATGCATCAACTGACAAAGTTTGATGATTGTAGGTCAAATAGTGTCTGAAATATAGTAATTTAGCTGTCAAATACCAAAAGTAGGTCACGGTGACCTACTTTTTGGTTGACACAAACCGCAGACTGAAGACGCATCAACTGACAAAGATTGATGATCCTAGGTTTTACAGTGCCCAAAATATGAATCTAAAATTGAAAATGTGAAATTTGAATATCTGCAAAATTCAAAAAGTAGGTCACTGTGACCTACTTTTTTATAAATATGTTTCAAGGCCTCAAGATGCATCAACTTACAAGATTTGATGATTCTAAACCTCTCGGTATTTGAAATAACAACTTAAAATATATCTATAAATGATAAGCCATAAAATTCAGAAAGTAGGTCACGGTGACCTATTTTTCAGTTGACGCATTTCAAGGTCCCATGATCCACCAACTGACAAGTTTTGATGATCATAGGCTTCAAAGTGTCCAAGATATGCATCAAAATTAATTTTAAAATAAATACCTGCAAAATTCAAAAAGTAGGTCACCGTGACCTACTTTTGAGACAACTTGACACAAGGTCCTAAGATGCATCAACTGTCAAAATTTGATGATCCTAGTCCTTATAATGACTAAAATATCAAAGATTTAAGGAAATATAAATTTAGGTCGACTTTGAAGTGACCTTGAGACCACGCCCTTTGCCCCAGGATAATGCCTTGAACAATTTTTAATCTACAACATATCCTCATCCTTATGTGTAAGTTTGGTGATAATCTGCCCAGTGGTTCTTGAGAAGAAGATTTTTTAGCAACCACTACTTTTGTTTGTATTTTCCTGATTATCTCCCCTTGTTAAAGGGTCACATCCCTCTATTTAGTTGTATGAAAGCCCTTGGGCCAATGATACCCTGTAACAAATTTGAAAAAAATTGGCCAAGGGGTTCTTGAGTTATAGCCCTTTTTCTAAAAAGTTTACGCACACCGCACAAATGGCCATAGCATTAGCTCAGAAGAGCTAAAAATACAAGCAATACTGTGTATCAAGTTATTTTCTGTGATTGTGTCCAATTTTGAGGGTGAGATAAATTGCAAAAATTTAGAATAAAAATTTAATCAATTTAATCAGCTAACAAGAGTACCGCCAACGGTACATAATACGCCCATGAAAAGTTCATATAGGGCGTTTTTCTTACACCATGATTTGTAGAACTTGGCTTCAAGTAGTATCAGCAATAATCAGGGTGTGACATGCCAGGTACTATCTTTGCATCGAAAAAATAGACAAATCATGTACTCTCTATGTAACATTTTCACTTGGCAAAAGATGTATGTGTACCAAGTTAAATGGTCCTTGCCCCAAGGAATCGGTTGGCATCCTGCTACTACGACCTTGACCTTTGACCTTAAGAAACAATAGGCATCCTCCACTTGGCATAAAGTGTACGTGTACAAAGTTTGACAGTCCTATCCCTAACAGTTCGGTTTGTATACTGCCTACAAGGTTCTCCTACTAAGCGATACTGTGACTTTGACCTTGAAAAATAATAGGCATCTTCCTCTCATCATGGTGATCAAATGTACCAAGTCTCAATATCCTGGTGCTTATGGTTGAGTTTGTATCCTGCCTACAAGGTTTTCCAACTAAGTGATACTGTGACCTTGACCTTTGACCTATAACCTTGAAAAACAATAGGCATCTTCCTCTAATCTTGGTGATCGAATGTATCAACCTTGAAAAACAATAGGCATCTTCCTCTTATCATGGTGATCAAATGTACCAAGTTGCAATATTCTGGAGCTTACAGTTGGGTTTGTATCCTGCCTACAAGGTTTCCTACTAAGTAATACTATGAACTTGACCTTTGACTTCTGACCTTGAAAAACAATAGGCAACATCTTCTCATCATGGTAATCAAATATATCAAGTTGTAATATCCTGGAGCTTACGGTTGGGTTTGTATCCTGCCCACAAGGGTTTCCTATTACGTGATACTACAACCTTCACCTTTGACCTTCAAAACAATAGGCATCTTCCTCTCATCATGATGAAATGTACCAAGTTGTAAAATCCTGGAGCTTATGGTTCGGTCTGTATCCTGTCCACAAGGTGTGGACAGACAGACGGACAGAGCCATACCATAATATGTCCCATCTTCGACGTGCGTATAAAAACTGATCATGCTGACATGGCAGCTTGCAAGTCCCAATCACCACATCTGGTGACATCTGTAACTACGTTCACAATGATAAACAAGAGGCTCACAGGCCTTATTAGTCACCTGAATATTAGTTTAGAGTATCACTAGCACCAAGGGCTATGGAATCTAGAAAAAAAAAATCTGTTTTACATATCTAAGCTAAATTCTAATATTCTGCAAGGGAACAAAATAAGATGCATTCTTAAAACTTAAATGCCTTCGACAGTGCCTATTCTGATGAAAGACAAGATATTTAACATCAACACGATATGACTAATTTGTACCCCTCCTAGAGTCAAAACCCTGGGGTTACGAAATTCACAATTTTGGTACATTCTTTCCTGCTTTTCCTAAACATACATGAAGTTTTGATACTGCATCAGCAAACTTAAAGAAGTCTTTCAAATGATAAAGACAACTAGATGCGATCTCGTTGTGAGCAACGAGTGGGTCTTCCGTCCAATTTTAGATGTGATGAGATAAGAATTCGAATGAGATTTTCGTTCATGAATAATGATACAAATATATTGTCTAGACGTACAATTTAGCTTCGGTAATGTTTTACAAATATTGATCATTTAAGTGCTATGAATTAAAGACTCTCTGTCGCTCTCGGCCACTAATTGAAGGGGTCAGCCTTTTCTTCGACAAAAAAGTTAATAATGTTATATATACTGCAATACAAATTCGACTGATCAGGCGAGTCATGTCGCCCGGAGGCCTATTTTTTTTAAAAAATCATTCTAGATATATCTTGCAAAACTGAACAAATTTTGTTCTACATGTCCTATCAAAATTTTCTTGAGAAAAAAGTTATTGATTGCAACATTTATCAGATTGTTAAGGCGAGTCATAAGGCCCGTGGGCCTTTTTCTTGATATCATTTGAAAGATCTTGCAAAACTGAACAACTTTTGTTCTACATGTCTTATCAAAAGTTTCTCCAGAAAAAAGTTATTGATTGTGACACAAATCAAACTGTTCAAGCGAACCATGAGGCCCATTCGCCTTTTTCATGATGTTGTTCGAAAGATCTTTCAAAACTGAACAATTTTTGTTCTAGATGTCTTATTAAAAGTTTCTTGACAAAAATGTTATAGTTTGCAACAATAACCCAACTGTTCAGGTGAGCCATGAGACCCGCAGGCCTATTTCTTAACATCGTTAGTTAACGCTTGCGAAACTGAACATTTGTTCTACATGTCTTATCAAAAGTTTCTCCTGAAAAAAGTTATTGATTGTGACACTAATCAAACTGTTCAGGCGAGCCATGAGGCCCGTTGGCCTTTTTCATGATGTTGTTCGAAAGATCTTGCAAAACTGAACAACTTTTGCTCTAGATGTCTCATTAAAAGTTTCTTGACGAAAATGTTATAGATTGCACCAATAACCGAACTGTTCAGGTGAGCCATGAGACCCGCAGGCCTATTTCTTAACATCGTTAGTTAACGCTTGCGAAACTGAACAACATTTGTTCTACATGTCTTATCAAAAGATTCTCCAGAAAAAAGTTAGTAATTGTGACACTGATCAAACTGTTCAGGCGAGCCATGAGGCCCGTTGGCCTTTTTCATGATGTTGTTCGAAAGATCTTTCAAAACTGAACAACTTTTGTTCTAGATGTCTTATTAAAAGTTTCTTGACAAAAATGTTATAGATTGCAACAATAACTCAACTGTTCAGGTGAGCGATGAGACCCGCAGGCCTATTTCTTAACATCGTTAGTTATCTCTTGCGAAACTGAGCAACTTTTGTTCTACATGTCTTGTCAAAAGTTTCTCGAGAAAAAAGTTATCAATGTTATTAATTGCGATACAAATTCGACTGTTCAGGCGAGCCATGACGCCCAGGAGCCTTTTTAAAGATATCATTAAATAGATCTTGCAAAACTGAACAACTTTTATACTACATGTCTTACCAAAAGTTTCATGAGAAAAAAGTTAATCATTGTAACAGAAATTCAATGGTTCAGGCGAGCCATGAGGCCCATGGGCCTATTTCTTTTTTTTTTTTTATAATTTATTTATTTTTTTGGTTTCATACAATACATCAAACACTTACACAAACATACCTTTCATACATGCATACATCTCCCTGTGGTTTAGGTTACTTGCTGTACAATAGTGAAAGTAATAATAATAACAATAATACATGTACTAAAAATAATGACAAGTACATGTAGTAATAATTAATCAATTGCAAAAATATTTTCCCACTTCATCCATATTTTATCAAAGTTATGTATTTTAAATGCTTGAATTGCAGCATATTTCTCTACATGATATTTAAACTTTAAGTGACATAGTAATCTAACAAGATTTGGTTCTTTATTCTGCATTAAACAGATAAATATGTATTGTTTAGCATATAAAATTATAAAGTTTATGGCTTTATTATTTAAAGACAGTGGAATTTCACCAAATATTATATTTGACACATTAAAACCAATTCTTTCTGAAATTTTTCTATATATATGAAGACTTAACTCACTCCACAATGTTTGGGTCTTATTACACGAAGTAAAAATATGTGTTATTGTTTCAATATTACTTGTACAAAATCTACAGAGATCATCTGTTTTAACACTAATGTTTTTCAAATAATAACCAACAGGAAGAATTCTATGTAAAATTCTAAACTGTAGCCACTGAACAGAAGAATCACTAGATGTTTTGAAACAAATTTTAAACAGATCTTGCACTGAAATATCATCTACTCCATATGAAGATAGTTCAGTTTTCCACTTGCCCATAGAAGTTGGGATATCTTCTTTTGCATTTAAAATATTGTAAATAATATTAGAACATCTTTCATGTAATAAAACTGGTTCAAAAAATATAGGCATACATGGATTAACATTTTGTTTGGTTGAGTGTCTATCAATTGACAGACGTTTTAAATATTTTGAAATTGCAGTAATAATGCTATTGTATTTCATTACACATACTTCTTGAAGATTGTATAAACACTGAAATTTTTCTATGGTATGGAAGTTACAATCAGTATCAAAAAAATCTTGAACAGCTTTAATCCCCTTTTTTTGCAATTCGAAAGATCGCAATAAACTGTACAACTTTTGTTATATATATCTAAACAAAATATTTACGAGTAAAAAGTTATGATTTAAAACGTGGAAAAAAATGGGACACTTTTTTACACTCCATTTTCGACCCCTACCGAGCTTCCATACTAGGCACTTCCGGAAATTTTTAAAACCCAGGTGCACAACTACAACATGTCGTCTAACATCACTGAAAATTTCAGCACTCTAGCTTTTACCGTTTTTGAGTTTTTGTCTGGACAAAATGGTCATCTGAAAATCGATAAAAGGGGGATAACTTCCAACCGGAAGTGATTTTTCAAAAATTGAAACGGCGGTACAAACTTCAAATGGCAGCGCATCAATCCTGAAAATTTGAAGCAAATCGATCAAGCCATCTCCGAGAAATCTTCTGCACAAAAATCGGTAGGGAGAAAAAAAAAGAATAATAATAACTAGACACGATCTCGTTGCGAGCAACGAGTAGGTCTTCCGTCCGATTTGTTGATGCACTCGGAGTTATAAAAAAAAAAAAGAAAGACAAATGAGTCCCAATTTAGTTTCCGACTTTAAGACACTTTAGATATAATCAATTTTTCATATCATAAGCTTCTGAAGCAAAGTTGCGGTGAAATTCGTTTGAAATTCGACTCTCCAGGCGAGCCATAAGGCCCGCGGGCCTATTTCTTGATGTCATTTGTTAGCCCTCTATAGACTCAACAACTTTAGTTCTATATGTCTTTACAAAATATTTACCTGTAAAAAGTTATTGAGATCGACCGATATGGACAAAAAATCGACTCTACAGGCGAGCCATTAGGACCATAGGCCTATTTCTTGATATCAATCGATAGATCTCGATAAACTGAACAACTTTTGTTCAATATGTCCTTACAAAATATTTACCAGTTACAAGTTTTTGAAATCGACTGATATCGACAAAAATCGACTCTACAGGCGAGCCATGAGGCCCACAGACCCATTTTTTGATATTGATCGATAGGTTATGACACATTGAACAACTTTTGTTCAATAATGCTTTTCAAAAAATATGTCGTTTTAAAGATATGAGGCGTCAAATATTTACGATTTTGGCCCTTAAAATCTCTAATTACGTAACATATGACCTACTTTTTGATTTGATAAGATCAAGCTCGTTGAGATGAACATTTCCGCTTCTACAACTTATTATGAAATATTAATAGTTTCTGAGATATTCTCAAAAACATTTGGACCCTTCTGAACCCCTAATTTAAAGGGCCAGCCCGTTTTGCTTGATATCGTAAGAAAGGCCTTGTCATTTTAAACATTTTTTGCTCAACAAGTATTTAGAAATTCTTTACCGTTCTCGAGTTATCTCTACAAGAAATATTTAGGGGCCAAACTGTAGCTCCCTAACGGGGCCACATAGGGAAAAAACGAAATGTACATATTGTTTAGATTATCATTCTGAACAACTTTTGTTCAATAATGCTTTTCAAAATATTTGTCGTTTTCAAGATATGAGGCGTCAATTATTTATGATTTTGGCCCTTAAAATCCCTTATTACGTAACATATGACCTACTTTTTGATTTGATAAGAACAAGCTCGTTTAGATGAACATTTCCGCTTCAATGACTTATTACAAAATATTAATAGTTTCTGAGATATTCTCATAAACCTTTGGACCCTTCTGGGCCCCTAATTTAAAGGGTCAGCCCCTTTTGCTTGATATCGTAAGAAAGGTCATGACATTTCAAACATATTTTGTTCAACAAGTATTTAGAAATTCTTTACCGTTCTCGAGTTATTTCTAGAAGTAATTTTTAGGGGCCAAACTGTAGCTCCCTAACGGGGCCACATAGGGTAAAAACGAAATATGCATATTGTTCAGATCATCATTTTGAACAACTTTTGTTCTTTATTGCTTTTCAAAATATTTGTCGCTTTCGAGATACAAGGGGTAACAAATTTATGGTTTTGGCCCTTAAAATCCCTTATTACGTAACATATGACCTAAATTTTTATATGAATAGATTTGGATTGTTGAGATGAACATTTTTTGTTCTTTGACTTATACCAAAATATTAACGATTTTGCAACGAGAGGTCTTCCGTCGGAGCTGTGTGACATAAAAACCTTGAACTTGACCATATGTCCTTGGGTCAGGTCCTAATGCAGCCTCAATTAACATGAAAATCTGTTGTAAGTATGAAATCTAAATGTTTCTTCATTACAGCATATGGTCAGGACAGGGTTTGTATTTTCAAAAAAGTGAACTTGACAATATGAGCATGGGTCAAGGCCAGGACACTTTCTTTGATCATATGGAAACTTTTCTTTCAGTATTAATTAAAATTTGCCATTAGTTAGATCTATTAAGACTCTAATCAATTTTTAACTTTTAGACCTTTAGAAATGGTGCAAATGACCTTACATCAAGATTATTTATGTATTGTCATTAATAATCTTTATGTGAAGATTGAGCTTACGGTGTATTTTTAAAAGTTGCGGTCTGGGCACATTTGCACGGATAGGCGGACTTGGTGATATCTTAAACTTTGTTTGCTGGAACTATAATTAGTGTTCGGTAATATTGCTATCTGTTCTTCCGGCTCGAAGAGACAGTCTCTTTTGTTAGATTGTCAGATATTAATGGGAAGGTTTTATGAAAAGTAATGTTTTATGATGTGGATATCATAAAAACATTGCTTTTCACCAAGGTGCAATGGGCAATAACGGTGACGGTTTTCCATTGAAATGCAACCTGTTTTTGGACCGATAAAATGCTGAAAATTGTAAATGATGTTGTTTTTCATCCTTGGATATATGTAACATCATCCCCCCTCCCCAGACAGAAATGGTTATCCTGCTTTCCCAAAGCATCCACAGATACAGAACAGGGAACAGTGGTCAGAAAGAGGACTAATATTGGTTTGTTTCAGACCATACTTCGATGTGTCGAGTCAAAGCACCTTATCCTGCTTGGTTGTTTTTTTTTCTTTGAGTTCACCGTCGTGATTTTATGATTTATTTCAGATTTTTTGCGTCTTTACTGATCTTTGAAAATGTCGATATCTTTGGGTTTCTACGCTGCGGTTAGGGGCTTAAGTCTCGAAGCCCGCATAGCAGTTTGTAGGCAGAAAGATAAGGGGTTGTGCATAATGCAGATTGAGAGGGCACGGTCGTAAATTGAGGCTTTTGTATTCTTTTGTAAAGCGTATATTGGCAAAATTAGTGGGTAGTAGGGACTTCAACTTGCTGTGCATCCTCCTTTCACCCATGCCTGTGACTAGAAAGTCATGAACTGACGTTTGTCAATTTCGATTTTCTAAACTCTTGTTTTATTTATTAGTGTTCATATCTATTACAGAATTTTGTTACAAATTGTATATATTTATATGTGGTGTTGAGGTTGTATTTATAAGATGTATAATTCATATTATATATCATTTTGTCCTAAAGGAAGGGTAGAACCTAAATCAGAACTTGTCTCACAAACTCTGCACCCTGATAAATCAATAGTTATTCATTATTTGATATAAAAACTTATCGTCAATTCATTGTACTGAAACATTGCAGGTATAGTAAATTGTCAGCAGCTCCAGTTTCTAACGATGTTCAAAAATATTTTGATCCTTTATAAGAGCATAAAATCCGACTTGACCAATAGAATGTTTCAAATCACATTGAAAATGCTCCTGCGGCGCCAAACAAAGTAAACAAAATCGAGTTTTTTTCCTTATGTTTGTTTGTATGTTGTTTTTTCGGAAGGGGGGGGGAGTGGTGTCCATACAGCACGAGTTCATGATAACTCATGCAATAAATATTAAAGCAATATAGTTAGAGGCAGGCAACCAAACAGAAAATCCTTTACAGGTAAAAACAAAAGAGGTAGACATAAGGCAGATTGAAAGCAGGCACGTAACATCGTTTTTGAAAGTGGGGGGGGGGGGGGGGGGGGGGGGGGGGGCAGCCAGAAAAAAAAAATTCCACTTACCAAAAAATCTTTGACAAGCAAAAAAAAAAAAAAAAAAAGAAAGAAAACGGACAATTTCCCAAAGTCAAAAATCCTATTTCGGGGGGGTGGGGTAGGTTCCAACTTTTCTGTACACCAAAAAATTTGTTCTTTACATAACATTAGCGCATTTCACTACAAAAGGGGGGGGGGGGGGGGGAACAACAGGCCTTCCAATGACCATTTTCATAGTAAATTAACAGTAAAATGTTAGGTTTTCCTGCTGCCCCCCCCCGGTTTTACGTGCCTGGAAAGGGCATGACCGTAAATTAACGATCTGTATTGTATACTGTCAAGCATATGTTGGCAAAAATATTGGAGGGTGGGGAACTGGAACTTCCTGTCCTTCTACCAATCATTTGAAAAATCCGATTTTATTAAAAACATAATTTTCTGTAAATCGTTGTGTTTGCAAATTACATTAAAACGGTAATGTTTTTGTGTGTACATGTATTGCCGCTGATCGCTGGTACACATGCGATGGCTCCGAACTCGGGCAATCGAGCCATGGGTTACGTAATTGTAAACAAGAACAAACCCCGGTGTGTATGTAAAATGCTTGCAGTTAATGACTGAATGAAATGAGACTGATTCGATGTGGATTTCTGATGATTTTCTATACATGTTTAGAGTTGGTATAATCATGATAAGAACCCATGATTTAAAAAATAAAGTTTATAAATTATTTGTTATGCTTACAAAAAGGATCCATTTTTTTCACTTTGTAGAGAATGCAGAAAGCTTGTGTATCAACTGGCTAAAGTAGAGTTAAATCACAGATTGCTTGTCCACATGTGATGAATCTCCAAAATTAAACACAATAAGACGCTTGAGATGTATATATATATTTGGGGCGCTCTTGCCTTTTTCATTTCACTTATAAAAACCGCATCTACTTGCACGCATGATTGTATTTAGATGAAATGAAATGAACCGACAAATAAATCCTTCTGTATGCAGACAATTATAAGTTAATAAAACTTAAAACTACTTCATTTTATTTAGTACGATTTTTTCTGACAATTAGAAACGTCACATAGCCTTACCGTAAACTTATTGTGAGGAAAATGACAACCCGATAAATAATCAGGAAAATTGTGTAGGTTTTTTTAAATGTATGTATAACTTGACACAAATATTATGAGGTCCATTGATCACTAACTCGAAATGTTTGCGGTAGCATCTTTACAATTACTTTATAATTGAAATAAAACATAATATAATTGTTAATTAAGTATGATATAATGTAAAAGGATTCAAAATGATTTCAAACATAATTTTCCAGTAATTGATGTGTTTATTTATGCGATGGACGAAAGCCGAGTTAGCTTCGATGTTTTTGTTTTGATTATGCAAGCTTGTCACTCTGGCCACCTGCGAGTAGTGATGGGCAATCGGACCAAAAACCATAATCGATTATCGACAATAATCGGACACAAGTAATCGATTAATAATCGATTATAATCGGAATTGGCATTTAAGTGTTTTCCCCTCAAATTAGATGTACCAGAATCATTAAATGTATGGAAACAATATTTGAATTCTTTTTTGTTTCATTTGTTCACAGGTAAGTAAATCAGGATTCCAATATATCAAGTGATGGAATTTATCTATAATCTCAATGTATCAAAGATATCAGAGATAGGCTCCTTTATTTGACTGTTGAATGTCATTGTTGTTACCGTCCTTCATATCTCCCGCCATTTTGTTTGCTTATTTTTGATCGGGTTTGACATACAGAAAATAAAATTTGAACAAAGTTGAAGTGATTTCCGGATTTTGTTTGGTCAACGATGTCAGTGACTTTTATTTTGTAATCGATTAGTAGCATCGTAGGTCTTTGAACGACCGACAATCGATCATTGGCGACAATCGTTTCATCACTACCTGCGAGCGAGGCGAGAGTTGGGTTACATAACTGTATAAACAACGCTGACCGTAAAGAATGTAAACAGCTTGCAGTTATTGACCATGATTTATTTTACGTTTGAACGTTTTATTTTTATGTATATTACTTATTTTAATTCTAATATGAAACAAATAAAAGATAATTTATCTCTCTCCTTTTGTTGTTGTTGAAGGTTTGTTTATGTTAAAACGAAAGAAAAAGAGAAATGTATCACTACATAATTTGTATTTGAACCACAGAGCATGTTAAAAACCTTATTTAAAATGAATATTAGTATCTATTGTAGTCAGGTATGTTATTTTTAGCAAGTTTATTTCAGTTATACGCATGAAGAGTTCTCGCTCACTTGCCAAATGAAAATGGCTACTTGTTTACGGGTATAGCTTTTTACTTTAATATAACACAAGATTCGAACAAAATAACAATTTCATGAGATAAATAAGATGTTAAAGAACAACTTTTCCATCGGAAGCCATATCGAATTCTTTGCCGTTTTTGAGCTATAAAGCGAAAACTTTTAGGGGCCGTAGATCCCTAATTTAAGGGGCCGGCCCCTTTTTACTGGTGTCAAATAAAAGCTCTTGAAATTCTACACAACTTTTATTCTACATGTCTTAACAAAATATTTTTAGTTTAAAAGATACAAAGGAAATTATGTGCAAATTTTCGCTCTTTCAGGCGTCCTGATTTTTGACCCCTCTCTATCGCCATTTCAAATGGCGAAATCAAAAAACAAAATACGATGTGCACAACTACAATGCTTCTACTTTACCAATTCAGTGTTTTCTCTGCTCCAATTATTATAGTCTCGGAGCCTTTATCTGGAAACCAAAGCCCCTAAAATTTCACTAAAAGGGAAATAACTCACAAGCGGAAGAGAATATCCAAAATGTTTAAAAGTATTTTGAAAGTCTTTAGTAAAATGTATTAAAGCTGAAAATTTGAGCAAAATCGGTTGAGGAATGAGCGAGATATGAAGCTTCAAAGTTAGCGTCTAGGAAAAAAAAAAAAAAAAGAATAATAAGAATAATCTTAACCAGCACAATAAGTAGAAGGTCTTCCGTTGCTACGGAAGACCTTAATAAGAAACGGAGTAAAAACAATATGTCTCCGACACTTTGTGTTCGGAGACATAATAATAAGAAAAGTGAAAAATCAACAATAGAATAATAGAAGGGTCTTCCGCTGAAGACGGAAGACCCTAATAATCACTATACATGTAATAATTTTGGCCTCACCTTGGAATCAAAACCTTTACCACCTGAGATCATGAAATTCATAATTTTGGTAAATTGGTCTATTGGCAGTTGTAAATTCATTCAATTTAGTATCAATAGCATCAAATTAAATGTTTTAAAAAAATGTTTTACACTTATACACTATGTATACCAAGTTTAGTTTGGTCCCATCCTTGAGCCTTCCTGCTCTACATCACAGTACACAGTATGCATTAAGTTTTTCTTACAGTTATGTGGTTGTAGAAAAGAAATTTGGTCAATTTTTGGCAGTTTTTGTCCTGCCCTTAGACCCTGGGTGTGCAGGAACCCTGAAGTTTACGTCACCCTTGTCCCAAAGATGCTTCATACAAAATTTGGAAAGAATTGGAAAGGTAGTTATCAAGTTAAAAATGTTGAATTATTATTAACACATTTAATCACTGACCATTTTGGCCCCTCCCTGATACCAAAACCACTACCCTTGTGATCATGAAATTTATAATTTTGGTGAGAAGGACTACCTGCTCTTTCTAAATATCCATTTTATTTCAATTTAGTATCAATATCACTAAAGATGTTATTTATTATGTGTTTTTACATATA
The DNA here is from genome assembly GCF_947568905.1 of Ostrea edulis. Lineage (NCBI taxonomy): Eukaryota > Metazoa > Mollusca > Bivalvia > Ostreida > Ostreidae > Ostrea > Ostrea edulis. The sequence goes on along the minus strand of NC_079170.1, from coordinate 58,481,187 downwards.
AACACTATATACCAAGTTTGGCCCTGCCCTGGAGTCAGAAGACTTTTCCCCAGGATCATGAAATTTACAATTTTGGTAGAGGCCTTCTGCCCTCCCATCACCATGCATTTAGTTTTTCTTACACATGTGCGGTTCTTGAGAAGAAGATTTTTGAAAATTAGGCAGTTTTTGCCAGCTCCTAAGTTTCAATATAGTATCAACAGCACTAAAGAAGATGTTATTTAAGTGTTTTACACATAAACACTATATACAAAGTTTGGCCCCACCTGGGGTCAGAACCCCTACCCCGGGGGATCATGAAATTACAATTTTTGGTAGAGGCCTTCCTCCTCTTCATCACCATGCATTTAGTTTTTCTTACACATGTGCGGTTCTTGAGAAGAAGGATTTTTGAAAATTTATCAATTTTAGGCAGTTTTTGCCCCTCCCCTAAGTCCAAGGGGTGCTGGAGACCTGAAATTTACTATTTATGTCCCCCTTGTCCCAAAGATGCTTCATACCAAATTTGAAAAGAATTGGACTGGGTAGTTATCAAGAAGTTAAGAATGTTTAATTGTTAACGCATGACGACGGACCGACAACCGATTGCAATAGGAAAATTCACATTAAATATGTAAGGAGGATTTTCTGTTTTAATTTGTCCCCATACACTTGTGGTGAAATGTGTTATGACGATGTGGATATCTAATAAATGAATTTTATTGCAAGAAATGTCTTGTAATGAACAACACTTAGAAATATCTGCATTTATAGGATAAAGACAAACTCTGTCAAGACAAAGGTCAAATCTAAAGCCTTGTCAACTGTTTATACAGTTCTCCCAAAAGGCCTGCCTGAATGATCACGATTCATTTGATTTTATAGATACTGATGATAATCCATCTAAATTTAATAGCTTTAATTTTTCTTCTTCACAAAAATTGTTGAGAGTGAAGAGTTTAATGAAGGAAATATTAAAGCTCTACATACTGTATTTCTATCATTTTACTATATAATATTACAGAATGACAGACAAAACACTCCCCCCCCCCCCCCCCCCCCCCCCCAACAAGACCTTCAATCATTGTTAAAGACATGTATTAAACTGCTCATCTTTAGGACTCAAATCAAAAACAAAACAAAACACATTTCAACTACAGAATATACTATAGATATTTCAAATTCAAAGCCTGATCTGTTGAAAAGAATTTGCTTAGTTATGGGTCAGATTAAAACTACAAGGTAGTGAGAGATTAACTTCTGTACTTCCACAAGGTAGGGAGAAATTAGATCCTGTGATACTTGGCATACATGCCAACTTTCCCGATTTAGGCGGGATCTTCCCGATTTTACCCTCCGGTCCCGCTTTCCCGATCGGGAAAGCAAATTACCCTAAAATCCCGATTTGAAATTTTTTCCGACCAAAATTTCCGACTTTCACAATTGAAAACGAGTTTGAAAGCGGGATAATCGTGAAATCTCGTGACCAGAATTGGAAATCCCGCGTCATTTCTGAACTGGCCAATCAGAAATCGGGACAATAGTCAGCCATTGCTGTTTACCTGTGTCGCATGGTGTCAGGTTGGTCTGCCTGTGTCGGGGTGTTTGTTGGACAGCACGAAGCATGTTTTGATAGTAATTAATCGGGAAGACGGATTTCAAATTGACCTATCCTTTACACAAACGTGAATGACAACGATGCTAGTGTCACCACCAAACAATCGGACATTCCGCCTCTCGCTGACAGCATCCAAAATTTGCAATAAGGTACGTCAAGTATATATTTTTTCCAACTATAATAATATAGGCTATCCAAATCTATCCGTCTATAGCGATGTATTATATAGTCTATATAGTGTAGTATTCATTAAATATACTTTGTGATGCGTAATTCGCACAAGTCTGTACTGAATTTTTTATTTAGCAAGTAGCCTTAATTTACAAGTAAAACGGAATATTTTGATGTGTTTTTTTTTTCCTGGTAATTATTTCAGATGTCATGGGTGCAAAGGTTTTGTTCGCAAACTTCATAGCAGGGCAGATCACTCCTTTTTTGGTTGCAATGCAGATTATTCCACCAGTCTCTGCAAGCCCATGTTTACAGACAAGCAAGATCGCCTTTGCAGTCGTACCTAAATGCATGTGCTTTAATTTAAATTTTGATATATAGACCGGCCAATGTTTATTGTATGGTGTAAAAGGATGCAACCTTAAATATTATTTGATATTATGTATGTGACTTGTTGGAGAAGATTTTTTGCTAAATAGATGATTTTAATAAAATATTAATGTATATCTTTCAAAGTTTTTTTTATATAGTTAATGGTCAAACACATTTGATGTTGTGTTAATATATGATACATTAACAATGATTTGATTGATATCTTATTTGAAAGGACAAATATTTATTTTCATGCTAAAATGTCGTGAATTTTGAGCTTTGAAAAAAGGTCGTCGCGCACAAAATCCCCCATGGGGATTTTTAAAAGTTGGCATGTATGACTTGGATGTATGTATTTCCGCTTGTTACAAATTTGCTTTTTGTCCACTGTGTTCACAAAAACATTTGCCAACTGTACCAGTATCACAGGATCTAATCTCTCCCTACCTTGTGGTAAGTATCAGAGAAGTTAATCTCTCCCTACCTTGTGGTAAATACAGAAGCTAATTTCTCCCTACCTTGTGGTAAGTAAAGAAGCTAATTTCTCCCTACCTTGTGGTAGTACAGAAGCTAATTTCTCCCTACCTTGTGGTAAGTAAAGAAACTAATCTCTCCCTACCTTGTGGTAAGTACAGATGCTAATCTCTCCCTACCTTGTGGTAAGTGTCCTGGAACTAATTTCTCCCTACCTTGTGGTAAGTACAGAAGCTAATTTCTCCCTACCTTGTGGTAAGTACAGAAATTAATCTCTCCCTACCTTGTGGTAAGTGTCCTGGAGAGCCTGCTGGGCACCCTCTGATCCAGAACCAATGGCTTTGGCATCATACTGTATAAATGTCCCAGATGGGTCCATGTGGTACCTAAACATTTATAGAATTTATATTTGATGTTATAATCACAAAATAGACTGGTGTAAACCATTTTATCAGTTGTTGTCTCATTCATGAACCACTGATATAAAACCTTTTTGTGACAAAAATCATTTGTGAGCAAGTCTAAATTAAATGTAAAGTGACTAATTTTACAGCGATAAATATTTGTGAGAAAAAAGTGTTCATGAACACCCTATATATCAAAGTACCATAAAGTATCATGCATCAATTCTTCATTGTGAAAGACATACATCTTTAAATAGCATTATAACAAAATTGAATATACATACATCAGTTGTGTGCTAAATACACAACAATCATCTTTCTAAGGCTATGCTATCAACTTATGATCAAATATAACTTGTTTCTGTTAAAAACAAATGTCTCCCCAGCTCCAAAAATTGGAAGTGCTCCAAATGAAACCTCCTCCCCTTAATGTACTGCATGGTATGGAAGAGAAAGCATGAGCAGGAACATAGACATTATGAACTGCACTTTGTGCATCGAATAAAAAGATGAAGAAAAGATTTAACATCAATGCGACAAATGTCATTATGGTATATGATACAAAAATAATGACTGTTATGCTGAAGTACCGGTAGGAAGGTGAACATATCCTTGTACATGAAACAAGAGGCCCATGGGCTACATCGCTCACCTGAGTCACCTTGGTCCATATCAGAAGATTTTCCATATCTATTTGCATGTAAAACCGTAGTCCCTATTATGGCCCAAACCTTCCCCTGGAGGCCATGGTTTTTGCAAACTTGAATCTACACTATGTCAGAAAGCTTTCATGTAAATGTGAACTTCTTTGGCCCAATGGTTCTTGAGAAGAAGATTTTTAAAGATTTTCCCTATATATTTGTATGTAAAACTTTGATCCCCTATTGTGGCCCCATCCTACCCCAGGGGGCCATGATTTTAACAAACCTGAATCTGCACTATATCAGAAAGCTTTCATATAAATCTCAGCTTTTCTGGCTTAGTGGTTCTGGGAAGAAGATTTTTAAAGATTTTTCCTATATATTTGTATGTAAAACTTTGACCCCCTATTGTGGCCCCATCCGACCCCTGGGGGCCATGATCTTAACAATTTATAATCTGCACTATATCAGGAAGCTTTCATATAAACCTCAGCTTTTCTGGCTCAGTGGTTCTTGAGAAGAAGATTTTAAAAGATTTTTCCTATAAATTTATATGTAAAACTTTGATGCCCCCCTTGAGGCCCCATCCAATCCCTGGGGTCCATGATTTTAACAAACTTGAATCTGCACTATATCAACAAAAAAAAAAACAAAAAAAAAAAACCAACAAAAAAAAAAAACTTTCACCCCCTATTGTGGCCCCATCCGATCCCCGGGGGCCATGATTTTAACAATTTAGAATCTGCATTATATAAGGAAGCTTTCATGTAAATCTCAGCTTTTCTGGCTCAGTGGTTCTTGAGAAGAAGATTTTTAAAGATTTTCCCTATATATTTGTATGTAAAACTTTGATCCCCTATTGTGGCCCCATCTGACCCCCGGGGGCCATGATTTTAACAATTTAGAATCTGCATTATATAAGGAAGCTTTCATATAAATTTCATATCTTTTCTGGCCCAGTGGTTCTTGAGAAGAAGATTTTTTAATGACCCTACCCTATTTTTACCTTTTCTTGATTATCTCCCCTTGGAAGGTAGCCTGGCCCTTTATTTTAACAATTTACAATTCCCTTTACCTAAGGATGTTTTGTGCCAACTTTGGTTGAAATTGGCCCAGTGGTTGTTGAGAAGAAGTTGAAAATGTGAGAAGTTTACAGACGGACAGATGGACGGACGCCGGAATACGGGTGATCAGAAAAGCTCACTTGAGCTTTCAGCTCAGGTGAGCTAAAAAGCTATAAACACTCCTCTTTGATCCATTGTAAATTGTAGGAAAATATAAGATCCCTGGGTCAGAACAATGTGAACATAAATGATAAAGAAGTATTGTACAAAATTTCAAGGCTCTCTGATAATCCATATAGGAGAAGATTTTACACCCTCCACCTCTCTTAGAAACAACTATGACTTTAAGGATAATGATTGAATCCTCCTGTCCTGACAATATGCAAATCTGCAAATGACAATGAAGCTTTGTAAAAAGTTTCAAGTCTATCCAATAAGCGATACAGGAGGAGAAGCATTCACAAGATTTTGTGACAGACAGATGGACAGAAAGTACAAAAACGATGTCTTCCCCTGAAAGAAGGGAGACATAATTACCCGTTAAAGGACACAACGCAGGTTTCTAAACTTTTTCATTTTTTCCGCAAAATCAGTTCTTTTCATGCCTAAAACTACTTTAAATGTGTTTTTAATGAAATATTTTGCGTAGTTTTCGAGTTTGAAAGTCATGAAATTCAAATCTTGCGATATGCATATTTACTTTCACTATTTTACACGTCATTATGTGTGACGTCATATGCGCCCTCGGGTTTGAAAACATCAATTAGTCATTTCATAAACTGATTAGAATTAATCGACAAAAAACCAATTATCACGTTAACAGCTTGTAAATAACATTGCATTACAGTGTTTTGTGCCATGCTCGGGTGTTCAAGTTGTCGATAGAAAGGATTTAGACTGAGTATTTTTCAATTTTTTGATGGAAGGTATGAGAAAAAACACGGGGATAATTTTTTGTTGGAGCAAGAACTTTATCTTAAAAAAAACCAAGTCACCTTTTCAAAAACCGCTTGGACAGAGACCCAGATAAATTGCGAGAAAATGGATATACCGAAGCTAAGCACTGCTATGCCTACAGCATATACATAATTCTGTTCTGGTCTTCAAATTCAATACACACTCGGATCAACTGACATTCACCTTGTAACAACATACAACTTGTTTCTACCAACTGGTAGATTTACAAAAATTTTAAAGATAAAAAAATAATTAATAATTTTTAATCATAAATAATAGAATATTGCATTTCCTAACTTTAAATTGAATTATAAAATTGTTTCTCATTGAACTCGTAACATCTTGAGTGCGTCAGTATAACGCCGTGCTCCCACTTCCTAAAGATGTGCAGATCACAATTCAAAAATAATAATAAGATTGCTTTCTTAAAATAAAATATTGTGATTTCCACTTTAAATTTGATTATTTTTGATTGACTTGTGTGTGTGTGTGAATGTGTGTTTTTTTTCTTTTCTTTGTTTCTCTCTCTGAAATGCACCCGTGACAGTAGCTAGGCCTATAGGGCCTAGTTGTCAACAATGTAAGTAAACGCATTATGATTTGTCTAATCCAAAAATAAAAAATAATTGCACTGTTTAATGTAGAAAAACAGCGCCAATTACAGATGTATAAAGGAATAACATTACCAAATAGAGTGTAGGCAGCGACCCATATAAACATTATTTACTCGCAATATTGCCGATTTCATACTCACTATATTTGGGTATTTACATCGCTATTTGTATGCACTGGTGGCGAAAACATTCAAGACTCGGGGGAAATTTGTCAACATCGATTTAAATGTTGCCCATGGTGAATAAATTAGGCCCCTAAAAGCTGAGTTTTTAATAATATCTTAAACTACTTTCATGATCAATTATCGCAATATTTCGGCGAAGGAACTATTAGAATTATATGTAATTACTATAAGCATAAAGAAGACAAAATGCATGTAATTTTGTATACTTTGAAAACATGAGATGTGTCCTTTAAAGAAGAGACACTACACTTGGACATACACAATAATTATTTTAATATGCAGCACATCACAAATACAACTTGGGTTCATAGTCTATAATCATGATAATTTATGTAACTATTTTGATATTTTAAGCCTACTTGTGTTTTGAAACGAGTTTAAATTACTGTTTTCTAACAATTTACAGAGATAACAAATCTCATTACAGTGAAGAAACTTTGATTCACATATGAGAAATTTTTGCAAAATTTGTGTGAACCTCATTATTGTGAATACACATTAATATACTTCTCACCGCAAATCAGTCCTTTAATGTTTTTTATACATGTGTGTTTAAGATATTAATCTTGTTTACAAAAATAAGTGGCTGTGAACCAGTTCATCACTATTAAATCGTGAAATAAAGTCGTCGCGAATAAAAGTTGGTTTACAGTATCTTAATATTGTATACAAAATGAATAAGTACTTAAATAAACGTGTCATATTTGTGCATTAAAAGTACATGATTTTCATTGAACATTATCATTTCCATCACCATAATTTCATTTTCGAATGCAAATACATGTAAATGCATAATTATGAAGAAATTTCGAATAAAGTTTATTTATCCTGGGGAATTTTGATCTTGATCTAAGAAATTTGCAGACCCAGTTTGCTAATTTTTGGTTGTGGACTTTACATTGGACTTAGGTTTTTCCATGATTTTTCCCCACAAGTGGGGTGGGAGGTGCCCACTGTACATGCACATACATCTGTATATGTGCACACTATTTGAAACTTTATGGTATGTACAGTAACTGTATTTCAGAAGCCAACACTCACAATTGGGGTCCTTTCTTGTCAATGCCAGCAAATAGTAAAGCCACTCCAAATGGACGACTCTGTAAAAGTGTCATAATTAACAGACTCAATATCCCATCAGAATATTAGAACATTTTAATGTAAAAGTGTCATAATTAACAGACTCAATATCCCATTAGAATACTAGAACATTTTAATGTAAAAGTGTCATAATTAACAGAGTTCTATACAATATCCTATCAAATATTAATTTTTTTTAATATTTAATACAATCTGTGGTCAACATTACATAGCAACACATTGCATTTTATTACTGATAATGCACATAATATCTAATACTACTTGTGAATTATCACTATTTTTAATTTAACATAGAAACCTGTTTTTCTTCCCTATTTGAACATTTACTCCACCCCAACCCATCCCTGACCAAATCTATCAATCTTATCCAATCTTGACAGTCTGAATTAAAATGCCACAGACACTGTGTTCATAAATATTCCTGTACAACAAAATGACAAAATCCAAGTTACCAGATGTCATACAAAACATCAGCAACAACACATACACACCCTGGAGTAGAAAAACTGCTTAAATTGCAGACAAGTTTACATCCAATCCAAAGATCAAAAGTTTAATGTCCGATAAAAACAAGATGTGTCATCTTAACCATGCACTGCCACAGGGACTAAAATCAAATTGGAATTTTACTTATTTAAATTTCCCACAATTTTTAAAACTTGTCAATCGAGGGCAGTGTTTACTTTCACTTTAGAATGTGTGAGATGCATTTTCCAGTCAGAAGCCAAGTTGCCAGCTGTGTTCTATGTATGATTTACTCATTTTTATAGTGACTAAAGTTTAGTCTTTTTTGGTTTGAACATGTGTGCTAAATGGCTGCCAAGCATGCCAACAACAGACTTCCTTTAATGGGTAAAACGTCAAGTCGACTTTAGTCACTTATGACAGTGTATGGGTAAGTTTAATAAAGTCACCAGACTGCGGCCTGAGACAGTACAAAAAAGATTCAAAATTATTTTTATTAGTATTTTTCAACAACCCAATGGACATTTTAGATGCAAAAATCTCTAGACCAACAAAATACAAACTGTAATCTTACCATTGCCCCAGGATCTGCATCATCATCCCCAAACTGCAGGGCCAGGTTGCTTACAGCCTGAGTTACACTCTCTATTGACATCTTAGCATTGTAGGTAAACCAGTGATTCTACAGTGTCAAATGAGTATATATATAAGAATGGTTTTCAATCTGTGTACATGTACTACAATCTACTACAATCATGAGCAGCAGACAAAACACGTGCCTCATCTAATCACCAGTGTGTGTTCTATATACCGTCACATGTAGTTTTAAATTCTTTTACAATATAACTTGGATTTTGTAAAAAATTTAAAAAATCAACATCAGCATACTTGTTCATTTCAATGTGCCTGAAATTAACACTGACTGACCTGTGCTTCTACTCTGGCTCGATCTATCAATGTCCTGGAGTCAGCAATCAATCCACTCATAGCGCAAGCTACAATGTAATCAAATGTTTAAACTAAAACAAGCTGTCTACAAATTACACACTTCACTGATAAATATTCATTCGATCAAAAAATCTAAAAATAAACATAAAAGAATTATAACACTAGACCTATCCTAAGCACAGGCAACTGCATCGCTTGTGTTCGAATTTACTATTAAAGAGCACAGACGATTATATCGCTAGAGTTCGAAGTTACTATTAAAGAGTACTTTAGTAAATTCGAACCCAAGCAATATAATTGCCTGTGGTCCTAACAAGACTAAAACCTACAGTACCACCACCAAGGGTCACCAACATTGGGCACATTTGAAATAATGTATAAATGCTTAAAAAAACTGAACCTAACAGTATCTTCACCACTTGTAATATTCACAGGTGAACTTCATTACTTTAAATTTGAAAATGCTTTGAAGACATAGTATTCAGCTAGAATGACAACATGAATTATGGATTTCAAAATATCTAGGCACTAAAATGCTACATGCATGTGCTATGTGTTGAAAAAAATATTTCAATCCCTGTGACCTTATAACTGACCTAGGGTGAGGGTAATGCCCCACATACAGGTCACAATGACACTTAAAGTTAAGACTGAGCATCTAGAATTGCAACCCTTCAAAGATATGATCCAGACAAAAGTTGTGTACTTTCACTGTGTACTATATGCACGAAATTTGTTTTTCACAAATTGACTTTTATATTATCCAAAAGGCCTGAGCTGGGGTTAGGACATGCCACTATATTATTAGAAGTGTCAAGTACAAGTCAAGAACAAGCATTTCATCTTTCTATGTTGAAAATGTAAGATAATACTGACAGGATGTATAGGAAAATCATTTATGAAAAATACAAAAATAAACATAATTTCATCAAAACTGAATGAATCAAACTGAAAATAATAAGTGCACAGGTCTTCATGGTATACAATATTATCACAAAATCCGGGTCAAAATAATTCAATCAAGTCAGAAAAAATCTCTGGACAATAAATATATCTACAGACAGACAGAGTGATTCCAATCTATCAACAAGCTTCATTTGCAGGTGTATAACAATATAAATTAATTGACTTCCATAAACTATGGAATACATTAGATTTTTTATGGAATGCCTTGCCTATGTGATCGTCAACTTCAAACACTTTTTCTATACTTGAGGGTTCAATTAAAGGAGACGTGACCCGCTTCTCTACAGCCAACACTACGCCCTCCGACGTCTGTATACCAATCGCTGTCGAGCCAAGCTGTAAACATAAATTAAATCACTGTTAGTTCAAACACAGTTTAGTGCTCCTCTGTTTTCATACCCTGTAGCTGTTTTTACAGTGGGTTTCTATTTCTTGCAAAACATTTCAATATTTCTTTAACACCAGAAATATCAATCACATAAAATAAAATTTTATGTACATGTACAAGAACATGTATTTTTCAAATAACCTGAAAAAATTTGCACCCACAGAAAAAGTAATATCGTTATCAGAAATTGTCCAAAAAAATGCTCACAATCATGATGCTC
>NC_079170.1:58450620-58468120 GCF_947568905.1 Ostrea edulis | reverse complement strand
TAATAATAATATTATTATTGGTTTCTTCTGTAAATTGTATTGCATTGAAAGTATTGAAATGTGGCATAAGTATTGCAATATGTATCGTATCATGAAGGGGGCGTATCGTTTCAGCCCTAATCGATAACACTCCTTCACATATTATGTTATTTCTAGCACATGACAAACGCTTCATATCTGTATTTAGGAATTAATCCTAGGATGACACTCACCAATTTAAATTTGAAGGGTATCCTTGCTTAAATTTTAAAACTTTCCCCACCAGATATTAAAATTTCTACTGAAATCTATTTACAAATTAACCTTGAAATTACCGAAAGCACCAATGTTGAAATTCTATCTGCAAACCCAAGGGAGTTCTGATGGCATATGGAGTGTTTCTGAAAATTTCATGTCGATCGATCACTGCCTATTCTTTTGAGTACAAGTACCACACGTTTCACTTCAGTATGTTGTGGTTCTCGAAGACTAAATTAGCACTGATAGATTAGATTGAATGACACAGATCATATCTTTAAGAAATAAAAATTTACTTGTTGGGCATTTGTTGAAAAGTATATAAATTTTGGGGATTTAATCATTTGAGACCAAAGGGGAACCCTTCAAATTCAAAATGTCAACCTGTAAGATTAGTTTACACTAGTTAGGGAAAGACATAATGAATGTACAGAATAATGAATAACGTGGGAAACAATGAATTTTACTAATTATTTTTTTAAAAGCACACATTTTAAAGAACATTTAATTTAAAGGTGGGATTCAGTTTGTGACCACAGCCAGGCGAATATCATCCATTATTTAACTGTGACACAGTGGGTCTATAGAATGACTAAAGAGACTGTCATTCACCGAAATTACCAAAACTATGACAGTCATTCTACATAGTACATTCCATGTGCCGTTAACAGTTCTTATTTTATAAAAAAAAAATGCCCAACAACTGGGAGCTGGTTATTAAAATCAACAACAAAATTCTTTGTCTACTCTATACTTAAAAGAAGTTCGTGCTAATGAAGTATGTTTAGAAGAATATGGATACCTTTTAGTAAAACTAACACACGCTAGGCTTCGGTGACAATGCGAAACCAGTGGAGCCGGGTGAAGGTATCTAAGTAAGTTGTTCTTCTATTATTTCGTACAGTTGCCAGAGGTTGAGGCCCTATTCAAGTTCGGTCTGCAGTGGTTTCGGCCCTGTGCAAGTTACTCACCCCTTGATTAAAACTTCAAGCACAATTTAGACTTCTTATGGGTAAAGTATATCATAAACGTTCAGAATTCGTAAAGTAGGCGATTTTTTTTTTCATAGTGAGTTTTTTCATGTAAAAAGTTTGATATTATTTTTTATTTCTTTTCACGTTTAATTACGAACAGCGATAGTACAAGTGAAAGATTTTGTGATAAAATGATTTAATTGTGTTTTGGTCATCAGTAGCAATTAAATTTATATAGACAGTAACTTCGCTGGGTGTTATTAAATTGTTTTCGATATTTGATGGTAGTTCGATTAGGTTACCTTCACTCAGTCACCGGTTGCACGAGTTCGTACTAGTCATAGTAGTTGTATGAAAGTGATCAATCTCATAACTCCTATAAGCAATACAAAATAGAGAGTTAGGCAAACATTGACCCCTGGGTATATACATGTACCAGAGGTGGGATCAGGTACCTAGGAGGATCAAGCATCTCCTGTCGACCGGTCACACCCACCGTGAGCCCTATATCCTGATCAGGTAAACGGAGTTATTCGTAGTCAAAATCAGTGTGACAAGACGGGCCTAACAATTGGTATGAAACAAGTCAGACAGCATTTGACCCAATGCTAGGTTGTATTGGCAAACTAGATCGCTATAACGACCATAGACTTTGCGAAATGCTGACTTTAAGCAAGACTGTTGAAACCCCTGCATCATCAACATGTTCTGTCAGTAGCCTGCCTCGATTTAAAAACTGACCATACGCAGAACAAGTTCTTGCGTATCGAATCATTTGAGAGATATAAACACCATATGCAGGTCATAATGGGATATTGCTAAATCAATATAGAAAGTTGACGAAAGAGAAGCTGAAATCATCCCGTTTGTCATAAAGTTGAGTTGTTAGTTTGCCGTTAATTAATACATGTGTCTACTTCCAATAAAATATCTGAGTATGAAGCAGAAGTGTATGTGTTTTTGCCCTGCAGGGTATCTTTACATTAAATTTTCACATGTTTATTTAAGTTTGCTGGGATTGAGGTAATTATTCCTTTTTTATTTTAATGTAGGTGTATTTCTTTTTATTATCATTATTATTAAAAGTATTTATGAACGTAATGTTTTAATTTCCATCCATGCATTGACACGTGAAACATTGATTGATTGAATTTTGCGGTCTCATATCCGAAGGACCGTGCCATTTAGTAGCTTCTTACGATTGATGATGTTTTCCGCCACACTCAACAATCTTTCAGTTACGATAACCAAGGGGTACTGATTGAGAAATCATGGGGATATATTACCGGTATATTCCATGTGGTAATACAGCTTTACTATATAAAATCAAGGTCAGTTTTCATTTTCAACATTTTTCAAAAACGTTTGTAGAAAGTGTCGTTTAAGTATACAATATACACGTGCGCACTGAGTTAATTGATTGATTTACCAATAATACATGTATGTATAATTTACAATGTATGTATACATATATATTCTAGATCTATTTTTGTATATTATTACTAGATAAAATACATTTGTTGATGAATGAGTATGTTAATTGCAGCAATTTTTGGGATTTACTTGAGTTTTTGAATATATGACCGGCATATTTGATCTTTGAGAAAAATTAAACAAGTTTCTTTCAAAATTTCTCTATGATGGTTGTATTTTTTAATAGAAAATGAAATTCATCTTCAATTGCCCCAGTATTACATAGATTATCATATCATTCATGAATGTGTTGGTATAGACCCGCGTGTCTTCCCTTTCCCATGGCAAGGTTATGTGAGCTTAATCTCATTCTGCTGATAACTGACCTCTGCCTTTTTAATGAGTAAATCACTGTATGCACTGCGTTTAAAGTTATCGAAACAACATGATAAATTTTTAATTGTTGTGAATTATGAATTTTTGCATATTCTTCATGTAAACATTGATCTGTTTATCCTTTGTTTTATACTTCCCAGAAATGGGTTTATCGAACTTTCTTATTTTAGTTACGAATGAAAATTGTTCATAACGGTGAAACATTTTTGTCCAAGAATATGGGTGGGCTGTTGCTTTATAGTTTTAAACACTACTGCATTTTCAGAAGTAATGTGGTGGTTCCAAAATTTTATGCTTAAAGGATACACGTTTGTCCACAGGGGTGATCTGCCTAAATCTGCGCTGCAAGGAACATTCGTAGTTTTACTATTTCCTTTATAAACTGAATGAAATGTTTCTATAACTGCATTTTCACCAACATTGGTATAAATACCCTAAACTTCACAACAATAAAGAATAACTGGTGTTACAATAAAGTCAAAAAGTTTTTCCAAAATTTTACATGGATTATCCAGACCGATGATTTTCTTTTTATTAAAATAGGCTTTTCTGGTCTTTTCCACGAGAAATGACATAGCTAAGTCCAAGTTTCCGTTACATTTCAAGGCTATTCCAAGATAACAAAATTTCGGCATTATGTGATGGTTGGTTGTATATTGTTTAACGTCCCCGCGAAAATCTTTCACTCAAATGATATGGAGACGTCACCATTACCGGATGGTTGGTTGGTCGTATATTGTTTAACGTCCCTCTCGAGAATTTTTCACTCATATGGAGACGTAACCATTGCCGGTGAAGGGCCTCTGCTCCGCGCTTACGGTCTTTGAGCAGGGAGGGATCTTTATCGTGGCACACCTGCTGTGACACGGGACCTCGGTTTTTGCGGTCCCATTTAGTCACCTCTTACGACAAGCAAGGGGTACTGCTCAAGGACCTACTCTAACCCGCATCCCCACGGGACCGGCACTATTTGAAGTACATTTCCATCATAAGTAAACTCACTGACACAACATTTATCAGTTGAATTAAATACAAGAACTTTATATTTCTCAACATTAACCTGTAATTTCCAATTTGAATATATATTATCTTATGATAATATTATTATAATATCCAATATTTCAAGAATATTTAAACAAATCTGTGTCCCAGTCTTACTTTCAGATAATAACACAATATCATCAGCATATAATAATCAATTTACAGAGATATCACCAATTTGAACAGGATCACAACTGCTTGCTTCAAGTTCATCAACAATGTCATTAATAAAAATATTGAAGAGATATGGGCTTAGAAATACCACCTTGTGAAATCACTATGATTTAAGCTTCACTAAGACCATTTGCAAACTTTATCTTGATTTTTGTATTTTCATACCAAAAAAAAAAAAAAAAAAAAAAAGAAAAAAAAAAAGTATTGAACCTACCGGTGGGTATATTAGATTGCAGAAGTTTATAGAAAAGTCCAACCCTCCATATTATTACGAGATCGATAAAAGCTGCAGAAATATAAGACGATGTAGTTTAGAAAGGAAACACGGGGTTATATTTTTTGTACATAGAAAGTGATGTCACTTTAATTATGACAGGTCACTTCAACCATGCACTACACCTTCGCCTTGTATTTTGATTCGGGTTATCTTTAACCATAAGTTTTCTTTTTCGCCGCTATATACATCCAGGTGAGGGCGCTTCTAAACTAGGAACATATTTTCCCGCTGCAGAGTCGGCGGTCCATCTGCTTTACGTCTATGTAACATTTTCCACATTTATGTACAAGTAGTAATATTTGAACTGTGCATACTTTATCAAGAAGTAGTTTTCCCCCTCTGTCTTGGTATCAAATCAGAGTTATCTAATCCATCTGGACCGAAATTGAATAGGGCCGAAATTTCTGGCAACCTTTTTGACAACGGAGATTTACAAATAATTTAACTGAGAAAATTTAATGAAGTTTTTGCAATCATCTTACTTTATGTTTATCATTGATATATGATATTTCCATTAGCGAATTCTCCCATCATAAATTCCGTATTACCGGGAATTGTGTGCTATGTTTGTGAAAGGTTTTCTTGTTTAGAATTTTTTCAGATTAAGGGGAAATAATCTGTATTGTAACTCGATTCGCTGTCAAAATGTGTCCCAGAAAGGCCTCTTTTCACTTAGTAAACAAGCTGCGATGTGTTAAAAAGATTGTAAACCTCGGTAAATGTGGTAAACAGTAGTTTTGCAACCTTGAGTCAGTTTGGGTAAGTGCGAGGAAGAAGGAATGTGAGATATATTTATTGTATATGGTATCATGCCATAGAATGACTTGAATGATGCTCATTGGGCCCTATACTATAGATTCTAGATCTATACGAATAAGGAAATAATTGGACTTCAAACGTAGGCTTTGGCTCAGGGATAGGGGTCAATCGTCATTCTTAACAAATATTTGTTAATTTTGATATTTCACCCCAAAAGTTATTTGGCTTCTCAAAGTTGAATCACAGAATTAAAAAAGAGTTTTCAATTTCAAGGAAAAAACTTTATATTTTATTCTTTTAATTATATTATTTCATCTCATTATAAACATACATGTGTATGTCGCCCAACGCCAATTAAATGTGGCTTTATCCAACATCCATTGGAGAGAAATATGCACAAATAAAAATAAAGCAATTTTACCTGAAATTTGGAATGAAGACAGAGGAAGACATTCAAAAGTACATGTAATGTAACTATTTATGATAGTTTATTATACATTTGCTTTATCCAGATACAAATATACAATATATGCATAATAGAGATAAGCAACACCATCGGGGCATGTGTTTACTGCTAAAAAATTTGTGACAATCCTATGAATTCTTAATTTCTACTCATTGGTTTGATGAATTGATAGCAAGCTTTGAAATGATTTGATGATTAATAAATATACTGTAACAGGAAGGGAGAAAATGCAATGGACCAGACTGGGATTTGAACCCACATGTCCCCTGAATCTCCAACCAGGTGCACTACCAACTGAGCTAACTGTGCCACCAGCAATCAAACCCGGCAACTCCTCCCTCTTTAAATGTTTTCACACTTGATTCTTTTTGCCCCTGGCAGGACTTTCACCTGCAAATCCAGGGATGGTCTATATGTAACAGGAAGGGAGAAAATGCAAGGGACCAGATTGGGATTCGAACCTGGGCCCCCATAATCCCTAGTTAGGTGTTTTACCAACTGAGCTATCTGACCACTGGCAATCAAACCTGGCTGACCGCTACATTACTATTAGCAAAATATAGGCAAATTGTAAGCGTTTCCGGAAATCTTGTTAATTTGGCTACGTTGTAGTCTTTTGACCTTTTTGAAACTTCTCTGTCATGTTAATGATATATAGATGTGCAGTCATATCTTATAGAAATGCATCTTGAATGTTGTAGTGATAAGAGTTTGAAAGGTTTTGCCTTGATCTCCTTGATTTACTTAGATGGTATATATGATTTTAATCAGTATGTGCATTTTTACCAAAATACCGTGAGATAATACAAGATTTGTGGAAGTTGCTAATATCTGTTATGTATATCTCTGTTTATCCAACTCATCAGAGTAGTGGATATACATTCACTGGGCAAGTTCTCGCAAATACACAATTTGTTGGATAAAACAAATATAAAATCACAATATACAGTTTAATATCAAAATCATACCAAGAATGCAACCATCCTGACATGTATACCCTTATGGAAATAACATACTTGCAGTATACTTAAAGTATACTTCCAAGCATATGAAAAGTCTTTTACTATACTTGAAGTATTTTGATTTTATATGCAAATTAGTTTGCCAAGTATACTTTATACAAGTATAAGTTTACAGTTATCCAGGCCTTAGCTTACCATGATTGAACTAGGATAGTTTCCAATCTCATGATCCCCTATCACTGTGACAGTAGCTTAGTTGGTAGAGAGCTTGTTTTGTGAGCAGGAGGTTCGATTCCAAGCTGAGACAGGCCTTGGTTGGAAGCACATTGTTCCTTCACTAAGTGTTTGGCATCAGAAGTGAAGGCTGTGGATCTACTAAGTTCTGTGTAGGGCATTCCATGATTGATACAATGAAGAGCCCTCACTGTTAAGTGACCCTGAACACTTAACATAGATTTAATAAATTTGTGGCACTAAGTTAAAGCTTGTAAAGTCTTGATTGTATGTAAAAGTGAACATTGTGGCCATGAACCTCTTGTTAAAATTAATATATATATTTTACCATAATAACGTGACTTATGCTTAAATCTTTTTAGGATTAAGAAGTTCAAAAATGTAACCACTTGTGCCAAAGAATGATAGCAAGAACAAGACTGAGGTTATAAGTTACCAACATTTTATCAAATGGATTCAGCACCCTTGTCAATGGTTTACCGAAGTGCAAAGCAGCTTCCAAAGTTGAATTTGGCCTTCCAAGAATTCTACAAACATGAAGAATTTTGTGACATCACCCTTGTTACGAACACTAAACGTCTTCGGGCTCACCGTGTAGTTTTAGCTGCTTTTAGTCCTTACTTTTATCAAGCATTTTCACAACAAAACAACTACCTATCGGATTTTAATTGTCATCGTTTGGATGAAGAAAGCTTGAAATGTCTGTTGGACTTCTGTTACTCCGGTGTAATTACCGTCGATTCTGTTTCAGCAGAAAGGTTACTTTCTGTGGCATCAATCTTGCAGATCAAGGAGGTGGAGAAATTATGCCAGACTTTTTTGCGTGCACACCAGGCGTTCGTATGTGAGGTATGATGACCACAGACTTGATTTAGACTGTAAATGTTCAGTTGATCTTTGAAATTTATCCACTGATGAAAATAAAGTTAAGATGAAAATACTGGTTTGTAGATTGCTTCCGAGATACAGGAGAAGAATTCTTCACCATCTCCCAGGGGTAGGGGCTCTACCGAGCTGTTTTTTGTGGAGAGCTCTGGTCGCTTTAGCCCAGGAACAAGTCCTAGTGTATCAACATCTGGACGGCCCGTGTCAGAAACTAGTTCAGTGGAGAATCCCGACTTGGAGATTGTCAAACAAGAACATCCGGAGCCAGGTAAGAGCTGGATTCACATCTTGAAATGAAAGTGAAATAAGTATGTTGTGTAGGTGTACAATTTATTCTTCATCAGAACATTGAGACTTTCCAAAATTAAATTTTGCAACACTTGCAGAGCAAAGCAATTACCGATGTAGCTTAGTCATGTTTGCCCAACTGCCATACTCATTAGAACTTGCTCAACAACAACAACAACCCCCCCCCCCCCCCCCCATTTATTTGTTATACTGTGTATGTACTCATTTAGCAGGATTATATTTTACATGTAATACATGTACTAGTACACCAAACATGGTTGCAGTAAATCATAAATTTACCTCTGATTCACTTCTTGGCACAATAGACCAGTGTTCTACCAATTGATCTAAAAGGGTTACATATAACCTCTTGGACATAGTTTGTAGGAAGGCCTTCCACCTGAAGGAATTTGATCCACAGCAAAGGCAAATCTGTACTAATGTCTGTATGTCTTTAAAATGTTACATTCAGTGCCCAGCCTGAGGTCCCGGGTGCTTTCTGGCAGGTAAGAGTGATCCCATAGCTTCACTCAATAGGTGCTGGCATACAGAGAATTTGGGTGCCCCTCTCTCAGAAGGGGGACAATGCTTTAGTGTTAAGAAATATGACTCTGGCTGGTAGGCTATCTAAACCTTTAGCTTAACTGGACTGTTGTGTAAAATTACTGGGCAAGTAGAAGTGCCTGGCAATAGAAGTGAAAGTCACTGGTCTTTGGATATGATCTGTATAAACAGAGGTCCTATGTCATCATCATGGTAGTCGCTGGTGCAATAAAGAACTTTCATTGCTATGACCATAGTTACCATGCACAAGTCAAAATTTGTGGCACTTCACCTAAAGCTGGTGATGTCTCTACAAGAGTGGAAAATTCTCAAATGGGACACATAACAACATACAAATGTATAGTATTCTTAAAGGGAAAGGCAACCCAAATTTTTTTTACATGATAAATGATAGGATTAATTATATGATAAAGATTTGTTATACTATCCTGTTGATATACGGACCATGGGCACTTATATCGCTTGGGGCCTAATTATTATATATAAGAGTACTCTTATATATAGTAATTAGGCCCCAAGTGATATAAGTGCATGTGATATGGACTAGATAATCTTCAGTATTAATTTTAAAACATTAAAAATTGAAATTGCCATGATACGGAACTCTTTTGTATTCAAGATCACAAAAATCAATAATTTTGACATCACACCGTCTATTCCGGTTTTTATGAGATAAGATCATCAAAGACTCGCATGCATGTGGGAGATTTTACGAATACATTGTAAATAGGTGGATGCCTTCCTGTGAAGCAGTTAATTACACTAATGCGAAGGGGAGATGTGAAAAAAAAATTTTCCTCAAAATTCCTGACCCAACAGTTATTTGGGTAAAAAAAAAACTATGTAAAATGTGGATCCATCATTTGCATAATGACAAGTTGAGGTTTGAGACATTTACATGTATGAAGAAATGTGTACCATCTGCCTGGTCTGCGACGCAACTGAACGTCTTCTTTTCTTAATTTCTTCTTGCGGAAGAACGGGCTCAAATCTATACAGCTCCAAACTTAACTGTTCGTAACCTGTCATCTTTACAGTGCTGCTGATGAAATAAACCAGAACTGACAGTGTGACGTCATAAATTATAAATGACCGCTCTCTTAGCGGCGGGCAATTTGAAATATAAGATAGATTAATATTGATTTAATTGTTAAGCAAGGATTTTTGTTGTTAAAGACTGTCATTTACGATATCAGTAAGTAATACTTTATTCATAAAGGCAACAATGTGGTTAGGGTTGCCTTTCCCTTTAATATTTACATATACTGTTATCTACTATAACATATGCTTTAAATTCGAATATTTGTAATTTTTCAGCAAGCAGAGAAGAGCATGCTAGAGAGGAACTTGTGTCACCAGCCACTTTAGCAAAGCGAATGCACTACTTGCCAAACCCAGGCTTGAATATTATTGACATGACCCAGTTATCTCCTACTTACCTAGGAACTCCTTACCCTCGCCCTTTATTGTTTCCACGGCCGTCTCCACAACCTTTCCACCTGTTTGCTCCTAAACCGAGAGAGAAGAACAAATCAGAGAACAGTACTGATATTGATCAACACAGAACAGAAGACCACCATGACCCAAGTGTTAACATATCTATAGAGACAAATTTTCCTCAGAAACCTGTAGATTCTGTTGGATTAAGCCAGTCTAATTTAGGAAAGCACCCCTCTCCTACTGAGAATGAGGTGGAGAACACTGGGCTCTATCACACATGCTCTATATGTCAACAAAAGTTCAACAGCAGTAAAACTCTTGGTATTCACATGGTTCTTCATGAAAGGGGCCATCCATCTTTTATACCAAAGCGTAACAGGAAGTCGACCTTCCCTCAGAAGCATGAGCACACAAGAAGTGAGTTAGGAAGTTCTTCAGGAGAACTGTTCACTTGTAGTACGTGTGGCAAAAGCTTCAGAGACAACAGATCCCTTAAATTTCACAGATACAACCATGTCCTGCGCCATGTGTGTCCCATCTGCGGCAAGCGGTTCTCTCGCAGCTGGAATCTGCAGCGACACAAGAAGTCACATTTCAAAGTAGGTATGTCTGGATGGCAGCTGACTTCTGAAAACTCAGAAGATTTAACCCGATCAGAAGAGGAGGGAGAGAATCTGAATTCCTCTTTCACTGATGAAGAGAATCAAATGGCCTCTGCTCATATAGCAGAGGAACCTGTTGATTTGACTGAAGCAGGCAAATCTGAAAGGTCTGAACTTGGACCTTGAATATTTATTAGTCCAAATAAAGTGTAATGTGCAATGGTTTGTTTAATGGTAGATTTCTTTTCTCTTCATCCTATGTCTATTTTCATCAATTTTTTGATAGTTATATGGATTGTGTTTTATTATTTGGTGTTTATTCCAAACTTATAAGGGATTTTGTCTCAAAGATGGAATGTACATGTAGTTGCAGTCCTGCTCACTCTATGGCTGGTTCCATGTTTGTACTTTCTCACCAAGGTTTTCATCTGGAGATCCCTTTATCACAGTTTTGTTGCAACTACTAATCGGAACTTTTCATGCTGAAAATGGATTGGCATGATCCATCATTTGGTAATGCACCACACAAATTGCAAATACTGTTTAAGTGGAAGTTTTAGGAGACACAAGTTTAGCAATTTTCCCATAGAAAAGGGTATATATATTTAGCGGGAGCTAATTTTAGCGACTTTATAATTCCAGGAAAGACAGTTCTTACCTCCAATATGGAGTAAATTGTTAGCGATATTCAATTTTAGCGATCTAATCACTTTCGCTAGTACTGCCAAAATTAAATCCTTGCTAAACCTTCTGCTTATATGGTAAGTCATCTACTTTCCATAATGCATCTATGACATTTACCTGGGTAGACATAATGCATCTATGACATTTACCAGGGTAGACCACATGCAAAGTTAAGTTACACCGAATTCTACACAATTCTCATCATGCTGACAGGAGTGTGACCCATTCTCATGGTACCTCTTCACAAATCAATGGGGCAATTTGTTTGCGTTTGCTAGTTACATGCAAGTTTTTTGTGCACACATATTTTTAGCGTACCTGAGCTGAAAGCTCAAGTGAGCTATTTTGATTACCTGTTTTGTCCATCCGTCTGTAAACTTTTCACATTTTCATCTTCTTCTCCAGAACAACTGGGCCAATTTCAATCAATCTTGGTATACATCATCCACGGGTGAAGGGGATTTAAGTTTATTAAATGAAGGGCCATACCTCCTTCTAAAGGGAGATAATTATGAAAATGAAAAAATGGGGTTGGGTCATTTAAAAATCTTCTCAAGAACCACTGGGCCAGAAAAGTTCAAATTTACATGAAAGCTTCCTGACATAGTGCAGATTCAAGTTTGTTCAAATTACGGTTCCCGGGAATAGGATGGGGCCACAATGGGGGATCAAAGTTTTACATGCATAAAGGGAAAATCTTGAAAAATCTTCTTTTCAAGAACTACTGAGTGAGAAAAGTTAACATTTACATAAAAGCTTCCCGACACAGAGCAGATTCAAGTTTGTTCAAATCATGACTCCTGGGGGTAGAGTGTGGCAATAATATAAAGGGGGTTCAAAGTGTTATATGCTGATATATGGGGAAATTATCTCTTGAACTATCTAGGCTAGGGTTTTCATATTTACATCTTTTACGAAAAGACCTCTGTGATGCAATGGTGTGTGATATTGTTACCTTGACCTGGAAGTTTGACCTACTTTTAATAAAAATCTGACCTATACAAAATATCCCGAACTATTTTAATGCCTCGTTCACACGGATGCGCATTAAATTTTACTTCGAATCAAATTTGATGCAAAGTAAAATAATGCGCATTAAACTAATTCGAATTAAATAGCGTTCACACGGCGGTAATGTTTAATGCTAAGTAAACTAATGCGCATTAAATTCGTATGCATCTCTATTAAAGGGTGCACGAAATAATAGAATAGACTTTGTTACTGAAAATTATTTTTATGGATATTTTACTGAATATTGTGTAGATACAGAATTCTTTGTTCAAAACGTTATATAGGCCTATATGTAGTATACTACATGTTTACAATTTACATACATAACTGATCTACACATAAAGAGTTTTTTGTCATGTTTATTTATATGTTCCCAAGAAATTACTTCTTATTTCCTCTGACAACCAACATTCAATCAAGACAATATCTTGTTTCTTCATGGGCCCAATTTTAAAACTTCGGCACGTCTTTTTCACCATTCCGCTGACTATTGTTGTAACGTAATTTTAATTACTAATACGTATTATAAGTCTACTATGACGTCATATGGTATAAAAATTAACAATGAGCGGCATATTTGTTTTAAAAAATGTAAATAAGAAAATCATATTATCACTATTTTAAAACGTTGTCGTATTTAAAAACAATTCCTTCCACATGTATTACTCAGTATGCCTATGCAGAGCACATATTTATGTCTGACATTATCTAATGACATGCTGTTTGTACATGTTTTTAGTGATTATTATCATTTTGCTTAGTTTTTCGTACAAAACTAACATTAATATATATAGCTGACCATGGGTATGATGCATGTGACCCAAATTGGCCATTACGCATGCGTCTACAGTTAATTCGAATTAGCTTCGCTTAGCGTTCACACGGAGCTAATGCGAAGTAAATTAAATCGCGACGTCAATTTTAATTCGAAGTAAACTAATGTGCATTAAAATCTCCATGTGAACGCAGTTCAGATTTAATTCGCATTAACTTATGTTTAATGCGAATTAAATTCTTCGTGTGAACGAGGCATTAGATGGATCTTTCATATCCTGTATATATATTTCTTATGGCAATTAAGACCTTTCAATTCTTATCATGATCTTTGACCATGAACTCGCAGTTTGACCTACTTTTAAGAAAACATAACCTATTAAATATATTCATAACTATTTTCGGTGGGGCATTCTAATTTTGCATATACATTAGTTTCTTTATTGCAACACCTTGGCACACAATTGGGTTTGGTCTTTTTGACTTCTATATTTCAAATTTTGTAAATCGGTTCTTTATTGCAAGACTATTATTTTGTGAAGCTCGATATTGTGACCTGGACGTTGGACTTCTTTTAATAAAAATCATACCTATTTAATATTTCCTGAACTATTTAAGATAGAGCTTTCATATGATGTACATAGATTTCTTTTGGCAAGGTCTTCATGATTAATGACCTTGGTCTTATCCAAAACAGCAAGATCAGGTTAGTCATGTTGGTGTTGAGGCATCTCTGTTATGTGAATTCATTTTCAGTTATGTTGTGATCTTTTGTGGTGAGGTTAGACTCGCAGTGAATATGAGGTCAAATTTTTTCATGGGAATGAAGATGGATAAAAAAATCTTTTACAAACACAACATCTGATCAATGGCAGGGCCAAGGTGACTCGGGTGAGAAATGTGACCCATGGTCTTGTTTAAAATTTGGTTGCACTTTTTCCAATAACACTAACTCTTCCATATTTGATATAAAGTGTCCTTTTGGTTTCCTGCATCCTACTCGAGTGAAACATTTTTATCCCTGTGTAAACTTCAAGGAACATTCAGTAATTTGCACGGATACATGTATATATTACATGTAAGAATTATGTTGCTTTTATCCAACATCAGTTGACATCTTGATTTTTGTTCCAATCTCCAGGTTACGTCTTTACTATGCGATGCGATTATTTTCTTGTATACTTTCATTTACGACATGCGTGTATTTTCCTTTCAGTCAAAAGAGCATGGTCATATATACTTGTATATTGTTGATTACTCACATTTTGTAGCTTATCCCAGTCTGCTTTGTATTCTGAATCATTTTCTGTGTGAATTTAAAGTTGCTACTCGTAGCATACTCTTAAAGAATCATTCTCGAAGCATACTCTTAAGAATCATTTTCGAGCTGACGGTGTCGTCTAATGATTCAGTCAGAAATAGTATATATGTTGTTTAGATTCTTTGCAAAATGTTGTTAGTGATATTTTCTTGTTAAATATTGCAAAGAGATGGAAAAACACTCAGTATATTATTGTTAAATGGCAAATATACATCATTGTTGAGCAATGCGTATTTAATATACTGTAATCATGTTACTAGTTTTCATATTCTAAGCGTTGTTAATGTACAAAGTTTTAGTATGCATGTTGTTGAAATCAAGACATTGTTTTGCCAGGTTTAAACATGTATGTTGTTGATTTGCCACATTTGAACATTTATGAATGTTGTTGATTTGCCAGGTTTAAACATTTATGATTTGTTATGGGAATATATATTGTTATCTTTATCAATAAACATTAGCCAGAATAGTGGTTTTAGTGTATCACTATCCAGCATAGTGTATATTATTATTACATAAGAAAACAAGAGCAATGCCAACGTGGCATAATACGCCAGTAGATTTTGCTCAAGGAAAACATAATTTAGTGGGATTCATATTTTAGTGAAGTTAACACTGTCCTCTGTGAGCTAATTCATTATTATGCTTGTAGAAATGGATATCAAGATATAAAGTGGGATAGCCTTAGAATGCGCTACTTCATAAATATGCTAACGGTTCGGTTTGTATCCTGCCCACAAGGTTTTCCTAATAAGTGATACTACGACCTTGACCTTGAAAAACAATAGGCACCTTCCTCTCATCATGATCAAATATACCAAGTTATAATATCCTGGAGCTTACGGTTCGGTTTGTATCCTGCCCACAAGGTTTTCATAATAAGTGATACTACGACCTTGACCTTTGACCTTGAAAAACAATAGGCACCTTCCTCTCATCATGATGATCAAATATACCAAGTTATAATGTCCTGGAGCTTACGGTTCGGTTTGTATCCTGTCCACAAGGTTTTCCTAAAAAGTGATACGACTTTGACCTAGAACTTCCTCTCATCATGGTGATCAAATATACCAAGTTATAATATCCTGGAGCTAACGGTTCGGTTTGTATCCTGCCCACAAGGTTTTCCTAATAAGTGATACTACGACCTTGACCTTGAAAAAGAATAGGCATCTTCCTCTCATCATGGTGATCAAATGTACCAAGTTGTAAAGTCCTAGGGCTTATGGTTCAGTCTGTATCCTGCCCACAAGGTCCGGACAGACAGACGGACGATGCCATACCATAATACATCCCGTCTTCGACGGGCGTATAATTATTAGAAGAAAAATTGGGAAGGACCTGAACCATCTGATGACAATGGCTGATTTAAAAAATGACTTAGCCATTTTCAACTCTACATTGGCAATGCACATAACAAAAGTTAGGTGCCAAGGCTGGTGTTACTCTCTGTTTAAGGTATTCAATGTATAATGACCACATTTCATATCTAATAAATGGATGGTGGAATTTTTGTAATCATGGTATCATTTTGAAGGGCTCATCAAATAAAAATAATCCACCATAGGAATTTTTAAAATTTTGTTTACTGCTTGATTTATTTCACCTAGAATTTAACATTGAAGTATATGGGAAAGGCATGTTTTATTACAATATTTTAAAAAGAAATTATATTACATACAAATCTCTTGGTAGAAAGTTACATACACCTACTCTTAATGAAAATATGAAATAAAATTAATCATTGACCACACAATTTTTTTTAGAAAATTAGATTTTTCTTATTTTTGCAAAGGGCAGACAACTCTTCCAAAAAGTCTTAAGTGCAAAAAGGTCAGCTTCTAATCATTTACCAGTCATGTGAGTTTTGTCTGCTTCACTTTCATCATTATTTAACAATAAACATTTATGTTGATCTAAATCCTTCAAAATTGTTCATTATCCTTTCATTATACATGGAATACCTTAACAACAAGTTTGAATTTATTCCCCAATGTTGGTTATGTGTTCTGAGTACATAGAACACTGAATGAATCCCCGTACATAGAACACTTAATGGATCCCCTTACATAGAACACTGAATGGATCCCCTTACATAGAACACTGAATGGATCCCCTTACATAGAACACTGAATGGATCCCCTTACACAGAACACTGAATGAATCCCCGTACATAGAACACTGAATGGATCTCCTTACATAGAACACTGAATGGATCCCCTTACACAGAACACTGAATGGATTCCCTTACATAGAACACTGAATGGATCATCTTACATAGAACACTGAATGGATCCTCTTAATACATAGAACACTGAATGGATCTTCTTACATAGAACACTGAATGGATCCCCTTACATAGAACACTGAATGGATCCCCTTGCATAGAACACTGAATGAATCCTCTTGCATAGAACACTGAATGGATCCTCTTAAATAGAACACTGAATGGATCCTCTTAAATAGAACACTGAATGGATCCCCTTACATAGAACACTGAATGAATCCTCTTGCATAGAACACTGAATGGATCATCTTGCATAGAACACTGAATGGATCCTCTTAAATAGAACACTGAATGGATCCCCTTACATAGAACACTGAATGGATTCCCTTACATAGAACACTGAATGGATCCTCTTAAATAGAACACTGAATGGATCCCCTTACATAGAACACTTAATGGGTCCCCGTACATAGAACACTGAATGAATCCCCGTACATAGAACACTGAATGAATCCTCTTAATACATAGAACACTGAATGGATCCTCTTAATACATAGAACACTGAATGGATCTTCTTACATAGAACACTGAATGGATCCCCTTACATAGAACACTGAATGAATCCCCGTACATAGAACACTGAATGGATCTCCTTACATAGAACACTGAATGGATCCCCGTACATAGAACACTGAATGGATCCTCTTACATAGAACACTGAATGAATCCCCGTACATAGAACACTGAATGGATCTCCTTACATAGAACATT
>NC_079170.1:58228120-58448120 GCF_947568905.1 Ostrea edulis | reverse complement strand
GGTGTATAAAAATTGCCTAAATTAAGCAATATGGCAGATCTATTGAGTTACAGGGGTTGTAACACCCTCTCTGATTGGAAAATTTTATACAAAAATATCATCTAATATTTCACAACCCTCTGTATAGTCAAAAGGAACTTGACTGTAATCAGATAATATCAAATCATGATCAAAGGAATAGGTCTTCCAAAAGAAACACATTTCTAAAACAAAGCTACTTTATTTTGAACAATAATAACATCAGGTGACATCTCCTGCCAGAATGTCTCTTCTGATGCTTTCCTGGGTTAGTATTGTAGGGATGGGAGGAAGCTCCTCGGCAATGACCTGGGTCTTTCCTTCAAGTCCCTCAGTGATGTCATCATCATCTTCCAGTTGACATAACAAATTGTCATTCTCATAGGTTGGGAAAAAATACCTACAACATATACAGAACAATAACTATAATGCATTTTTAATATACTTTTTCATTCTAAACTTAATCTGACATAAAATTAAAGTAGAATTGCTCTTTATGATATAACCTTTATTACCATTGCCGTAACATTCATCTGGGTATCAAACAACAGGCCTATGGGTCACCATGCTTACCTGAGCTACTTGGAACATGGAAATCTTACTGGAACAGTTATGGTGGCTCAATAATAAGTTACGACCTGCTAATGGATTATTACTGCATGTCTCAAAAGTGCTTGCATACTATATTCCAAAACTGAAATTATCATATATTGCAAATCAACTTGGATTGCTACACCAAAATTTTATTTTATGGGTCATTAGACATCTTGTACAAAGAATGATTTCACCATTGAAAAAGTGATATAAGCACTAAATTATTCTACATGTATACATATATTGAATTTTTCGGTTCTTTTTTGTTGTTGAAATAATAAAAAATGTGTTTTGTTTGCAATGACAGATTTTATCATCCAAAATTTGTTGTGATTTGATGATATAAATATCGAATGGGTCTTAACAGACATCTCAGTATATAACATCAAAGTACAGAGATTAGAAGAGCTTAGTGTAAATCTGAAACAGACATCTCAGCTACACAACAAAGTACAGAGATTAGAAGAGCTTAGTGTAAATCTGAGACAGACATCTCAGCTACACAACAAAGTACAGAGATTAGAAATGCTTAGTGTAAATCTGAAACAGACATCTCAGCTACACAACAAAGTACAGAGATTAGAAGAGGTTAGTGTAAATCTGAAACAGACATCTCAGCTACACAACAAAGAACAGAGATTAAAAGAGCTTAGTGTAAATCTGAGACAGACATCTCAGTATCACACGACAAAGAACAGAGATTAGAAGAGCTTAGTGTAAATCTGAAACAGACATCTCAGCTACACAACAAAGTACAGAGATTAGAAGAGCTTAATGTAAATCTGAGACAGACATCTCAGTATCACACGACAAAGTACAGAGATTAGAAGAGCTTAGTGTAAATCTGAGACAGACATCTCAGCTACACAACAAAGTACAGAGATTAGAAGAGCTTAATGTAAATCTGAGATAGACATCTCAGTATCACACGACAAAGTACAGAGATTAGAAGAGCTTAGTGTAAATCTGAGACAGACATCTCAGCTACACAACAAAGTACAGAGATTAGAAGAGCTTAATGTAAATCTGAGACAGACATCTCAGTATCACACGACAAAGTACAGAGATTAGAAGAGGTTAGTGTAAATCTGAAACAGACATCTCAGCTACACAACAAAGTACAGAGATTAGAAGAGGTTAGTGTAAATCTGAGACAGACATCTCAGCTACACAACAAAGTACAGAGATTAGAAGAGGTTAGTGTAAATCTGAGACAGACATCTCAGCTACACAACAAAGTACAGAGATTAGAAGAGGTTAGTGTAAATCTAAGACAGACATCTCAGCTACACAACAAAGTACAGAGATTAGAAGAGCTTAGTGTAAATCTGAAAATTGGCTGCCCTTGTTGATGTTAAATTCTTCTGATTCTGGTCATGAGCAACATGGTAAATTTACTAATATCTCTCAATTACTAAGCTGCAACACAGACAAAATTTTCTCTCTCTCTCTCTTTTTTTTACTGGGTGAGTTTAATTCTAATTGATAGCATTCAGAAAAAGATTCAGAAATGAGTTAAAACAGCTTTTCTAAAATATTGACCTTGACTTTAGTCAAATGACCTGGTTCAGGGTAACGATGCATTGTCCAAATGACCTGGTTCAGGGTCATGATGCATTGTTCAGTTATAAGCAACCTTAGTACAAAGTATGAAGTAGATGTTCAGGGAGAAAGGTTATTTTTAACACATTCTCTCTTTATGAACTATAGAGCTAAGGGGCGAGATCAAAAGTTCAATGTCTGACAAAAAACTAAATTCACAAAGTTTTCACCCCCCTTTAAAATTAAACATGATAAATGTTGTTCAAAACTAATCGATTAATAAGTAAAAGCATACGATTATAAATAACATTTTATACATGTATATAATTATATATATATATATATATATATATATATATATATATATGCAGTCACATTTCACACAGGTCACTTATCAGGTCTTGTGGGTTTCTTGATCCTTGATGTGGATTGAATGAAAGTCATTGAATGAAAAAGTTTGTAGCTGTTCTCCAGTCTTCAGAGACAAGGTGTTTACACCTGATACAAAAGATGCTGATGAGAAGATGATCTCAGCTCAAGTTTACACAGATAGTGTCAAAACTCTTTTATAAAAAGTATAATATTCTTATCCAAACCAATAAGACCATATCTTAATAATCTCAAACATTTACACTGCATAGACACAAAGGTTATGATCCTATCTTAATAATCTCAAACATTTACACTGCATAGACACAAAGGTTATGATCCTATCTTAGGGTCATATGGACATTTTAAGGAGCAAAATATGTCATTCAAGTCAAAGCTGTAAAATATTTTGAGTGTTGAAATACCAGTATTAGATCTCCAAGTGGTTCATATAAACTGAGTTCTAATGCCAGATGCCCAAGAGTAAAGAAGAATTTTAAAGATTGTACTACTTTTAGAGGTTTCAACCCTACCCCTAGGACTCCCAAAAGGGTACAGACCACGAATTTCACAATCTTTGTACCATCCATCCCAAAACATGTTCCACAGCAGTTTTGATAAAAATTTATCTTGCAGTTTTAGAGATGTAAGACTGCACAACAACAGATAATACAGAGAGCAAAAGGTCACCAAATAGTTAGAAAGCTTAAAATATGCATATACCGTACAAGAGGTATTTTTAGAGAGACACAAATTTAGCGATTTTTCCATAAATTATGGGTACATATATTTAGCAAGAGCTAATTTTAGCGATTGTATAATATTAAGAAAGATAGCTATTACCTACTATATGGAATAAATATTAGAGATGATAAATTTTAGCGATCTCAACACTGTCGCAGATATTGCCAAAATCAGATCCTCACTAAAAATTCTACTTCTACAGTATTGACTATGAAATTAGATGAATTTCTCCAATTAAATTTATCAGAGCTTATCTTTTTAATTTGTGAATGTTGAATACATGTACTTACTGTGGTTGGTCCCATACCGCTGTATCAGGAAACCTGTCGATATGTTGCTGACTGTGCATATGTTCCACCAACTCTCGTTTGTCAGTAAACTTCTCTCCACAGCCAAAGCAGATACCAAGATAGATCTGAAAGACATTCAACATGGAAATCAAGGGCTGGAAAACAGCTGGCTACATCATCAAGTGTACTCCTATCAAGTATATACTGCGGTTACCTGCCGTCTCATGAAGTTGATCAACTTTATTTGCTGGTAAAAGTTTAAGTTGAGTCGCAGCTTTACTTCCTTCAAATCAAAGTCGTGTAGTTCCTAGTGGAGAAAAGAATATGAAATGTATTGGGAAACATTCAATGTTGTATCATACAATAGTTACCTGACTGTACCATAGCATCAAATGATTGTATACTATATATATCTGACTTATTCCAGAATTATGCTGTAATATTCTGACCTGCATGTGAGCCGAGAGTTTGTCAGCCACACAAGATGAGAATTCACAAAACAGACAGACAGCCTGTGAGCCCACTTCCTCCCAGTCTCCCCAGCTTCTGAAATACACAACATCCTTTACAGAGGTCCTAAAGATGCTAAAACTAATAAAAAGTCAATCTAGGTAAGATATTCTCAGAGGAAGCCATGTCATGTCCCTGAATTCATCCTTTCTCAAGTGCTTAGCATTAGAAGTGAAAATCGTGGGCATTTTGGATGAGATATTTAAGAACCGAGGTTCTGTGTCACATTGACATGACAGAGAACCCTCATTGCTAAACGGCCCCGAGCACCTAGCATACAGTAGGTCAAAATTTGATACTGTTGATGTCTCTAAATAAGTTAAGAATTCTCATATGGGCATAAAACTCTCAACAATCAATTCCAAAAACCTATTGCATTATTGTAATAATAATCCTATTAGACCTAGATTATTGAACTTTGGATCTACTACAATCATTGTACACAAAGTTTCTGTAACTGCGTCATCCTCATGAAATGAGACGGACTCCTCATTGACTTAAGAAATTGCTACCCCTCTCTCCATGGTGCAAGGGACAAGAGAGAGTTGTTCTGTCTAGCAGAAAGGTTGTCTACAACTCACTCATCATCATCCGTTTCGTTTTCCTCCCCCATCTCATCGTCTGGTTCTGCCTGGATTACCTCCCAACTTTTGCCCATCTCCTGCAAAACAATATTATCATCACTGTCCAATAGATACTGGTGTTACAAAACAACATTATCATCACTGTCCAATAGTTACTGGTGTTAAAAAACAATATTATCATTACTGTCCAATAGATACTGGTGTTACAAAACAACATTATCATCACTGTCCAATAGTTACTGGTGTTACAAAACAATATCATCATCACTGTCCAATGGTTCTCACACACTGGTGTTACAAACATGTTACAAACAAGAGGCCCATGGGCCACATCGCTATTCTGAGTCACTTTGGCCTATATTATTAAGAGATTTCCCCTGCATATTTGCATGTAAAACTTTGATCCCTATTTCCCTATTGTGGCCCAACCTACCCAGGGAAGGGGGGGGGGGGGGGGGGGGGTGGGGGTGACGTTAACAAACTTGAATCTGTATTATGTCAGAAAGAAAGATTTCATGTGAATGTAAACTTTTCTGGCCCAGTGGTTCTTGAGAAGATTTTTAAAGATTTTCACTATACAGGTGACTCTTGATAACTTGAAGTTCAAGGGGCCTTGATAAAACTTTGAGAAATTGAGAGTTCGAAATTCAGAAATTGAATGTCCCATCATATGGCTCAGATTTTACAGTAACCGGAAATATTTACCAACAAGATAAAGGTTTAGTTTGATCATCAACTATAGTAACTAGAGTTGAACCATAGTACGATTGAACTGCCTATGATCGAAACCGGAAGAGGTGTTACTGTGCATGTCTGGTCTACCAAACAGCAACCTATGCTTACAGAATGGCTATACTTTAGTAACCAGACATGTACACTGAAGGTCCAGAAGCAAGCTAGACATGCACAATTAAGTTTAGGAAGACAACTAGACATCTAATATTGTTGATAATCGTTTTGACATGTTTTCTTTCATATTTGCCAGGTAGTTAATTTGATATCGAAATAAAGAACCTCATTTTGCATTAATAAAAAGATTTCAAAGTTTATGTATCTATTTGTTCTTTAATCATGCTAAGATAGGCGTACAAAACAAAAAAGTTCTGATAAAG
Source organism: Ostrea edulis (assembly GCF_947568905.1). NCBI lineage: Eukaryota > Metazoa > Mollusca > Bivalvia > Ostreida > Ostreidae > Ostrea > Ostrea edulis. Next base: position 58,442,357 of record NC_079170.1, on the reverse strand, counting down.
CTTTACTATCGCAAACTAAACAGAGCACAATGTTATGTCGCTTTACACAAAGCAAAAATCAGTATATGCACCCATGGGTGCATGAGCCGAGTTGCATGGGATACATTGTAAAGCCAGGAATGATGTGGCATATTTATAATTGTGAAGAACTAATTTCAGTTTTAAACTTTTCGAGTTACTGTCCAGAAACCATATTTGTCAAGTTTTCAATCTATATTCGGTCACTGTGACTTTGACCTTTGTTCTCCAAAATCAATAGAGGCCTTGCTTTGCTGGTATCCAACAATATATCCAAGTTTCATTTGTTTCAAATTAAAAATTTTCGAGTTATCCTCCGGAAACCAAATTTTTTTTGGAATTTTAAATCTATTTTCGGTCACTGTGACCTTGACCTTTGACCTATTTTCTCCAAAATCAATAGGAGTCTTCCTTACCTGGTACACAACAATATCTTAAAATATCATTTGATTCGGATTTAAACTTTCTGAGTTATCATCCGGAAACAAAATATTTCTGAAATTTTCATTCTATATTCGGTCACTGTGACCTTGACCTTTGACCTTTTTTTCTCCAACATCTATAGGGGTCTTCCTTACCTGGTACCCAACAATATATTAAAGTTTCATTTGATTCGGATTTAAACTTTCGGAGTTATCATCCGGAAACCAAATTTTTCTGAAATTTTCGGTCACTGTGACCTTGACCTTTGACCTTTTTTCTCCAAAATCAATAGGGGTCTTCCTTACCTGGTACCCAACAATATATCAAAGTTTCATTTGATTAGATTGTAAACTTTTCGAGTTATCATCCGGAAACCAATTGTTGACGCCCAACCGCCCGCCCGCCAACCCACCCGCATCACCAAACCAATAGCCGAGTTCAACTTCGTTGCAAATCGGCTAAAAATTCTAATGAATGAGTAAAACTATGTTTTAGAGTAACTTTACACAAAGAACAAAGTCGAGAAATCTGACAGTCTGTAGATCTCTAAATTAATGTCTAAAACTTACTCTCTCATTGTCAAGTCAAAACAAATTATAGATTTTATTCATAGTCTGAATATATATAATTTTAATCATTACAAGACCCCAATGTAAGGTATAAACTAACCATATTAGCCAATTATATACTCAAATGTGTCAACTCCACAAAGCATGGGCGATGTTTCAACTATGTAAACACCTAATTACCACAAACACACTATCCTCCAGCATTCAACAAAACCCAGGTAAGGTCCAAGCAGAAATTATTACACGCTACCACCACTTTGAGAGATCGAGAGTGAAAAACAATGAAATATGTTTTACGGGACCCAACTCCACTTTGAAAGATCAAGAGATCGATAGTAAATTTGCTTTGTTATGAAGAGAAAAAAATCGGGACCATGATTTCACTTCGGGAGACAGAACTTCGGGACATCAAAGTTCAAGCCACTGAGAGTCACCTATATATTTGTATGTAAAACTTTGATGCCCTATTTTGGCCCCAACCTACCCCCGGGGGGTGTGATGTTAAGAAACTTGAATCTGTACTATGTCAGGAAGCTTTTATGTAAATGTAAACTTCTCGGGCCCAATGGTTCTTGAGAAGATTTTTAAAAATTTTCCCTATATATTTGTATGTAAAACTTTGATCCCCTATTGTGGCCCCACCCTACCCCCAAGGGCGGGGGGCATGAATTTTACAAACTTGAATCTGTACTATGTCAGGAAGTTTTCATGTAAACTTTTTTTTGGCCCTGTGGTTCTTTAGAAGATTTTAAAAAGATTTTCCCTACATATTTGCATCCTACCCCCGAAGGCCATGGTTTTAGCAAACTTGATTCTGCACTATGTCATGAAGCTTTCATATGAATTTCAGCTCTTCTGGCCCAGTAGTTCTTGATAAGATTTGTAAATGATCCCATTATATTTTATGCATTTTTGTGATTATCTCCCCTTTGAAGGCCCTTTATTTGAACAAACTTAAATCCCCTTCACCAAAGGATGCTTTGTGCCATGTTTGGTTGAAATTGACCAATTGGTTCTGAAAATGTGAAAAGTTTACAACGACGAAGACAGACAATGCTCAAATTTTGATCAGAAAAGCTCACATGAGCCTTCAGCTTTGATTAATGAGTGGAAATATATCCGCAAATGATCTATTTATTCAATATTGCACCTATTCAATATACAGATTTCTTATTCAGTACATCGAATACCACTCTGATTTGGATGTGTTGAGATGCTCACCAGGTAATTGATAATGTAGAACCTGTCATACTTCCGGTTCTTTGGGTTGATTTTTTTGTGTTGTTTTTTCCTCATGTGCTCCTTTAGTACTGTCTTGTCTTTAAATGTACGCTCACAGTACAAACACTGCAGACTAAAATCAACAGATACACACTGTAAATAATCCGCTCACAGTACAAACACTGCAGACTAAAATCAACAGATACATACTGTAAATGTACGCTCACAGTACAAACACTGCAGACTAAAATCAACAGATACACACTGTAAATAATCCGCTCACAGTACAAACACTGCAGACTAAAATCAACAGATACATACTGTAAATGTACGCTCACAGTACAAACACTACAGACTAAAATCAACAGATACACACTGTAAATATACGCTCACAGTACAAACACTGCAGACTAAAATCAACAGATACACACTGTAAATGTACACTCACAGTACAAACACTGCAGACTAAAATCAACAGATACATACTGTAAAGTAACATGTTGTAGAAGAAAACAAATGACAGAAAAAAGAAACCTCTAAACCTTAAAATATTCACTGCAGAATCAGTCACCATGGTAACATCAGCATTATACACTCGCTATGGTAATATCATTGTATGTAAACACAGAATCATAGTCACCACGGTAACATCAGCATTATACACTCGCTATGGTAATATTGTATGTAAACATGTGGTAGCACTACTCCAGTATCTTATTAATCAGATGTCATTCAGATGTTCCATGGACAGCCCTACACCGTACACATCACTGTTTATTGGGAACTGTTGTCCTACAGTTACATGTGCTGGATATACATGTACACATCACTGTTTATTGGGAACTGTTGTCTACAGTTACATGTGCTGGATATACATGTACACATCACTGTTTATTGGGAACTGTTGTCTACAGTTACATGTGCTGGATATACATGTACACATCACTGTTTATTGGGAACTGTTGTCTACAGTTACATGTGCTGGATATACATGTACACATCACTGTTTATTGGGAACTGTTGTCCTACAGTTACATGTGCTGGATATACATGTACACATCACTGTTTATTGGGAACTGTTGTCCTACAGTTACATGTGCTGGATATACATGTACACATCACTGTTTATTAGGAACTGTTGTCTACAGTTACATGTGCTGGATATACATGTACACATCACTGTTTATTGGGAACTGTTGTCCTACAGTTACATGTGCTGGATATACATGTACACATCACTGTTTATTGGGAACTGTTGTCCTACAGTTACATGTGCTGGATATACATGTACACATCACTGTTTATTGAGAACTGTTGTCTACAGTTACATGTGCTGGATATACATGTACACATCACTGTTTATTGGGAACTGTTGTCCTACAGTTACATGTGCTGGATATACATGTACACATCACTGTTTATTGGGAACTGTTGTCTACAGTTACATGTGCTGGATATACATGTACACATCACTGTTTATTGGGAACTGTTGTCTACAGTTACATGTGCTGGATATACATGTACACATTGAATAATGGATGTTAGTTTGTTTGTCCTGTATGTTCTCATTATAACACTCAAAATGTAATCATTATTCAATGCTTAAATTGATATTTTTACAAATAAACAAGAGGCCCATGGGCCACATTGCTCATCTGAGTCATCTTGGCCCTGGTGTTGTTCAGCTGTTGTGATTTTTAAAAGATATTTTATCAATCTTTATTCCCATGAAAAATTCTGATCCAATATTTTGGTCCAAACAAAGCCCCAAAGGATCACAACATAACTGAAAATGAATTCATAACACACAAATGCCTCAACAATTATTTTATGGTATCTTACCATAAGAAATCTTAAGACTATATACAAAATATGAAAGCTCTATCTTGAACAGTTCAGGAGATATTGAATAGGTCAGATTCTTATCAAAGGTGTTGCCATAAAGAATGTATACACAAAACATGGAAGCTTTACCTTAAATAGTTCAGGAGATATTGATTAGGTCAGATTTTTAAGAAAGTGGGTCAAGTTCACGAGATCAAATATGATTGCATCATGTCTAGTGAAAAAGAATCTTTATACAAAATATGAAAGCCCTACCTTGAATAGTTCCGAAGATATTTAACAGGTTACGTTTTTTTAAAAGCAAGTCAAATTCCAAGGTCACAATGTCAAAGTATGAAATGAAAGGTCTTGCCATAAGAAATCTATATACAAAATATGAAAGATCTACCTTGATAGACCATGGGCTAGTAAAGGTAATGGGGGGGCCCCCTAGGGATTTTTGCAAAGAAGTATTTTTTGAAAGTACATAGTCCCTTAATTATAAATCAGGTTGTCTGACATTTCTATGTGTTACAAGCTTTGGGGCAAAAAACATCACATTTGTAGAAATAATATCCAGAAACTGGAACAAGAAGCCTATGGGCCACATCGTTTCCATATATATTTGCATGTAAAACCTTAATCCTATTGCGGCCCGAACCTACCCCCGAAGGCCATGATTTTTACGAACTTGAATCTGCACTATGTCAGAAAGCTTTCATGTAAATGTCAACTTCTTTAGCCCAATGGTTCTTGAGAAGAAGATTTTTAAAGATTTCCCCTATATATTTCTATGTAAACTTAAATCTCCTATTGTGGCCCCAATCTACACCTGGAAGCCATGATTTGAACAAAATTGAATCTGCACTATGTTGGAAAGCTTTCATGTAAATCTTAGCTATTCTGGCTTAGTGGTTCTTGAGAAGAAGATTTTTAAAGATTTCCCCTATATATTTCTATGTAAAACTTAGATCCCCTATTGTGGCCCCAACCTACCCCCGGGGGCCATAATTTGAAGAAACTTGAATCTGCACTATATCAGGAAGCTTTCATGTAAATGTCAGCTTCTCTAGCCCAGTGGTTCTTAAAAAGAAGAGTTTTAAATGACCTTACCCTCATTTTGCATTTGCCTTTGAAGGGGGCATGTCCCTTTGTTTGGACAAATTTGAAAGCCCTTTATCCAAGGATGCTTTGTGCCAAGCTTGGTTAAAATTGACCCAGTGGTTCTGGAGAAGATGAAAATGTTAAAAGTTTACAGACAACGGACAAATTTTGATTAGAAAAGCCCACTTGAACCTTCGCCTCAGGTGAGCTAAAAACTCTTCAGATCTGATATAGATGTCATTGACATTTGCAAACAAGTATTTTGTGAACATATGTAACCTTGGCCTTTGATTATATATAAAGTTGTTTGACATAAATATGTGGGGGCATTTAGAAGGTTTGGGGCTAAAACATGATTTTTTCTTCAAAAATCGCCGCAAAATTTCTTCAGATCCTATACCAATGAAATGTACCTTTGAAAACAATTTTTTTTTTTAAAGTATGTAACTCTTTAACAGATTGTTTGCATGGAGACCTTTTCGATTTTTGGGGCAAAACCCTAAAATTTGCAAAAATAATAGCTGAAAACTGGAAAAAACTCTTCAGATCCAATATAAATGTCATTTACATTTGCAAACAAGTAAATATGTGAACTTATGTAACCCTTTGATTGACAAGATGTTCAACATAAATATTTGGGGACATTTACGACTTCTAGGGCTAAAACAATCATGATTCTTTTTTCTTTAAAAATCGTCAAAAAATGGAAAAGTTCTTGAGATCATGTCATATATAGATATATGACCTTTGAAAACAATTATTTTTTGAAAGTATGTAACCCTTTAATTGTAAATGAGGTTGTTTGACATTAATGCATGGAGACCATTTCAAGTTTTGGGGCAAAAACATGAAATTTGTCATTATGCTTTAAAGAATTCCCAGGTTGTTTGATTTCTTTTAAAAACTGTGCTCCATGAAAGATTTTATGTCATTATCCTCTACATTCTATCCATAATGTATGATATACATATCTTTATTCTTGATGTTGATGAGAGCTTAAAACAGATTAACTTTCCAGGCGTAAGATTTAAAGGTGTGACATCTTTAAAAGTTGTTCAATTTTACGTATGACAATATATTTATCTATTTCACAATTGCAGAATATAATTCATTAAACTAGATAATTGATAAATTAGTTCATTGCTTGTAATATGTCAGATTCTCAATAGTCGAGCCATTATTTATCAGGATTTCCCACATTTTTGCATGTATACTCAAAAGTAACCCATGTGCTCTCTTTTTTATTGATTACATGTATATACATTAATGGGCTTCCATTATATATATCGTGAGAAGACATGGAAATGTGGACAGTGATTTTTATGCTGAAAGTTATATTTACTAACTCAAGATTGTGTATATCATATAAAGATAGGGACTATGGATTATAGTATCTAGAAATGAACCGTTTATTTAGCATTGAACATGCTAATAGGCCAATCCGAAAACATAGTTATCTTCCCTTGATCCTTAACATAGTGCGCATGTGTAATGTTGTTTAAGACTTTGATAACATTTGTTTCATGCACTTCATTTCTAACATGTTGTATCAAAGAAATCAGGTGTTAGGGAGTAACACAGAAATTATAAAGCGTTGTAGACATTAAGATCTTGTACAATCTGCCAAAGGATAAAAAACGGCTTTACATTACAATGCTTGACTATAGTTCCCATTGCCATTTGTCATGCAAAAGATCAACTCATATCTCCTATGTCTAGGTGTCAAGTTTTGGTTGAGCCGACCTGGAACATTTCTCCACAACACTCATGAAAGAGAGGCACCAGATAAATTTAATCAGGAAAAATCACTCCCAACTTAGCTCACATGAGTTATAAACAGCTTTAATTATCATTTACTGAAATATTTTGGGGGTTCATCTACATAAAGGAATGTTAAATATACTTGTCTAGTTTTTCTTGTAAATCATCCAGGAGTTCATCTGTGTACACTGTGAAAAATAACAAAAACAAACATTTAGATTATATACACTTAAAGTTTCTAATTATCAGGAGTCAATGAATTCATAATCAAGAATTTACTATTGAAGAACAAACAAAAAGTAAAACTTTATACCCAAATTGTCTGGAAGCCCAACACTGAATCCATGATCATGGGTCATGTGATCAAACATGTCTGTCCTATAATATAAATGATGCATATACTGCATGCAGCTTTAAATTCAGTCCTCTGACAGGTTATTGAATTAATCCATTTCATGCTGTTTTAAATTCAAGGGTTTTATGTTTCCAGATGTTATTGCTACATTGAATTAACTGCTATCACTGGTCAACATTGCAGTTGTATGCAGTAGCTGACAGATCAAAAACCATAATTATATTTACATCTTTTAAAACTGTTAAAACTGATTCCATCTGCCTTAGGCCAAAAAAAAAAATATGTGTGTTTACCGTCACCCGACTGACCCTATATTTTTGCCCCGACCCTTATATTTTTTATTGGAAAATATAAAATTTCCAGAAATTTTCTCTCATTCCAAAACCGAACCCGCTATTAGTACACTTCTATAAAAATGGTGACTTCTGCCATTGGAGGTTAAGTGAAAATGGCAATGTACATTTTATCTCTGACCTTCAAAGAATGTGTCCATGTGAAAGAGTCAGTAAGTGTTATTGCACCATTCCAAATTCCTCGGCATGTATAGATATTTTTAACCAATATCTTGACTTCAATCTTAAGAACTCGTGGGGATCCAGGCTAGAATAGGTCCTCATTACCCCTTGCTTGTCGTGAGAGGCAACTAAATGGGGCAGTCCCTCAGATGAGACAGCAAAAACTGAGGCCCCGTGTCACAGCAGGTGCGGCACAATAAAGATCCCTCCCTGCTCAAAGGCCGTAAGTGCCAAACATATAGGCGCCCTTCACCGGCAATGGTGACATCTTCATATAATTGAAAAATTCTCAGGCGAGACATTAAACGTAACCAACCAACTAAAGAACAATGAATGTAAAGTTAACACCACCCCTTGCAGTTGCTGAGGTTGTTTAAAACTGTCAAGATATACAACAAGTACATGTAATACACTAAATAGCAAGAAAAAAACTAATAAAATGGGCACCATGTCTGCACTATTGTGGCCCCATCCTACCGACATGGGCCATGATTTTCACAAACTTGAATCTGCACTATGCATGTAAAACTTTGATCCCATATTGTGGCCCATCCTACTCCTGGGGTCCATGATTTTAAGAAACTTGAATTTGCACTATGTCAGGAAGTTTTCTTGTAGATTTCAGCTCTTCTGGCCCAGTGACTCTTGAGATGTTTTTTAAATGACCCCACCCAATTTTTTCATTTTTGTGATAATCTCCCTTTGAAGGGGGCATGACCCTTCATTTGAGCAAACTTGAAAGTCCCTCAACCAAGGATGCTTTTGGCCAAGTTTGGTTGAAATTGGCCTAGTGGTTCTGGAGAAGAAGTCGAAAATGTAAAAAGTTTACAGACAGACGGATGGACAGATGATGGACAGATGACGGACAGCAGGCGATCAGAAAAGCTCACCTGAGCTGAAAGTGAAATTCTGAGTTAGGAATATTACAATTAAATACCATTACAGCAATGCCCCACCTGTTGCCTGTGAACTGCTCCTTACAAAACAGACAGGTATGACAGAAACCTTTGTCCTCCCTTTCCTTCTGCTGTTGTGCCAAAACTCTCTCCTATAAACACCAAACCAATGTACAAACATTTTGTATTCAAATTGAAATATTCTTATCACTATTCCGTGTCAACTTTTAAAATAATCCAATAATTTGTATATAGAAACTAAAAAGTCTGCTCACTAGTTTTTTTTTCTGTAAAAATTCCCGTAGTGTTTTATCTTCAGCAAGGACATCACACAGTAAGTAATACTGCTCTGATGATTCTGTGAAAAAAGGTCTAAAATAAAATTTGAACAAGAGGCTTATGAGTCACATTGGCCCATATTTAAAGATTTTCCCTATATGTATTTGCATGTAAAATTTCAATCCCCTATTGCAGCCCCACCCTTTCCCCAGGAGGCATGGTGTTCACAAACTTGAATCTGCACTATGTCAGGAACCTTTCATGTTAATGTAAACCTGGTCCAATAATTTTTCAGAGGAAGATTTTTAATGATTTTTATATATTTGTATGTAAAACTTTGATTTCTATTGTGGCTCCACCCTACCCCAGAGATCCATGATTTTAACAAACTTGAGTCTGCACTTTCATATAAATGTAAACTTTTCTGGCCCAGTGGTTCTTGAGAAGAAGATTTTTAAAGATTTTCACAATATATTTGTATGTAAATATTTGATCCCCTATTGTGGTCCCGTCCTACCCCCAGGGCTCGTGATTTTATCAAACTTGAATCTCCGCTATATGCCAGGAAGCTCTCAATTAAATTTCAGCTTTTTTGGCTCAGTGGTTTTTGAGAAGATTTGTACATGGCCTCACCCTAATGTTGCATTTTTGTGATATCTCCTCTTTGAAGGGAGCATAGCCCTCCATTTCAACAAACTTAAATCCACTTTACCAAAGGATGATTTGTTTCTAGTTTGATTGAAATTGGCCCAGTGGTTCTGGAGAAGAAGATTTTCTAATATATCAGCATGTAAAACTGATCCCCTATTGTGGCCCCACCTTACCCCTGGGGGCCTTGATCTGAGCAAATTTGAATCTACTTTATACCAGAAAGCTTTCAAGTAAATCTCCACTCTTCTGGCCCATTGGTTCTTAAGAAGAAGATTTTTAAAGATTTTTGTATATTCTTTGATCCCCTATTATGGCCTCAACATACTCCCATGGGTTATGTCAGGAAGCTTTCATGTAAATTTCAGCTTTTCTGGCCCAGTGGTTCTTGTTGAGAAGATTTTTAAATGACTCCAGCCTTTTTTTTGCATTTTTGTTATTATCTCCCCTTTGAGGGGGAGATGGTCCTTCATTTCAACAAACTTGAATCCCTTTCACCCAAGGATGCTTTATGCCAAATTTGGTTGAAATTAGTCCCGTGGGTCTGGAGAAGATGAAAATGTGAAAAGTTTCTGCCGCCGATGCCAACAGATAACGGACAATTTTGATAAGAAAAAAAAAAAATGAAAAGAAACCTTTTGTTGCAATTAGTTCCCATTTCAAAGAAAATTTCTCTATTTCCAATGGACCACATGTAAAACTTTGATCCCCTATTGTGGCCCCAACCTATACCCACGAGGTCATGGTTTTAACAAACTTGAATCTGTACTATGTCAGGAATGTTTCAAGTAGATTTCAGCTCTTTTGGCCTAGTGGTTCTTGAGAAGAAGATTTTTAAATGACCCCACCCTGTTTTGGTGATTATCTCCAATTTGAACAAATTTGAATGCTCATCACCCAAAGATTATTTTTCCATGTTTGAATGAAGTTGGCCCAGTGGTTATGGAGAAGAGGTCGGAAATGTGAAAAGTTTACAGACGAACGACGGACAAGGGGTGATCAGATAAGCTCACTTGAGCTTTCAGCTCAGGTGAGCTAAAAATAGTAATGGTGGAATAAAGTACAAAGCATGCAATAATCACTGCACAGTCATCACTGGCTCCTTGCGTTTGCAGACAACTTCTAGTATTTATTTGAGAGTAAGGGAAACTAGAAAACTGACAATACAGAAAGGAATTAAATATATCCATTTGATCATGTGCGATAGAAAGTGCTGTTGGACTGAGAGATGGACAAATGAACAGGCAGTGATTGCTATAGGGAACCCACCATATGGCAGGGCCCTAATAAAAATCAGAAACTTTAGTACATGTATATAGGTACAATGTTTTCATTTAAAGTCAATGACATTTTAATCAAGAAGTCTTTCATCTAAACTTGATTTTTATTAGGGCCCTGCCATATGGTGGGTGCTCTATAGCAATCACTGCCTGCTCGTTTGTCCATCTTTCAGTTAGACCTTTAGTGCATATATCTGCATCCATGATGAGAAAAAGTCCAAAAAACTATTTGATCTACTTTTAGCCCTGAAGTAGGTCATGGTACACCAATCAAGTTGAAATGCGAACTGATTATGTATTTCTCTGAGAGGGAGGTTGTGACAAAATTTAAGAGTAATAACTGTATTTATAACAAAAAAGTCTGGAAAACTGTATTTATAACAAAAAAAGTCTGGAAAACTCTTTGACCTACTTTTACCCCTAAAGTTGGTGCACCAGTCCAGCTGAAATGCAAACTGAACTTATATTCCTCCAAGAGGAAGCTTGTGACTAAATTTCAGGGCAATATCTGTATCCGTAACGAAAACAAGGTTTTTCTACTATTTGACCTTGAGAAACAATAGGTATCCTCTGCTTGACAGTCCTAGTCCCAATGGTTCAGTCTGTATCCTGCCCACAAGGTTTCCTACTAAACGATACTACAACCTTGACCTTGAAGAACAAAAGGTGTCCTCCGCTTGGCATGAGGAGTATGTGTACCAAGTTTGATGGTCCTTGCCCCAATAATTCGGTCTGTATTCTGCCTACAAGGTTTTCCTATTAAATGGTGCTAAGACCTTGACCTTGGAAAACAATAGGCATCTTTGTCTTATCATGGTGATCAAATGTACCAAGTTGTAAGATCCTGGAGCTTACAGTTCATTTTGTATTTTGCCTATAAGGTCCGGACAGACAGACTGACGACGCCATACTATAATACGTCCTGTCTTTGACGGGTGTATAAAAACAGGTAGTCTACAAACAGATGATCATGGACATGAACTTCCTATACACATTTATTGTAACTAGTCACTCTAAAGAAATTATTATCCATTATAGTATTATTAGTAACTACTGTTTCCATTGTTTATACAGATCTTACCTTTCACATCATTTTTGTTGTTTGTAGATATTACTGAACAAAACGTTTTTAGATCCTCTTCTGAAAAACGTTGCCTCCAATAGGTGAGGTACCTGTGTTTACAAAATACCACTATAATGCTAAGACATGGCTCGAACTTCATTATCTCGAAGTCCATGATATCAATCTGGAAGCAAAATCTAGGTTCCATTTTTTCTTCTCTATATGACCAAGCAAATGTAGTCACAATCTCTCACAGTTCTTGATCTCCAGAGGCAAAATTAGGGTCCCGTAAAACACAATTTTATTGGTTTTTACTTTTTTTCACACCATCAATCAAGCATATACTTATTTTCACTTGGACCTTACCTGGATAACTGTGAATGCCTGGGACTAGCTTGTGTTAATTAAATGTTTATATATTAGGTGACATATTCCCTATGTTTCCTTTTGTGGTACATGGATTGTTAATTGTTTAATTGGTTAGTTTTAACACTGGATCTGTGCCTTGTTTTTGTTATATATAATCCAACTACATGTATAAATAAAATTTTCGATACGTTTTGGCTTGACAATGAGGGAGTTATTTTGAGAATAATGATTTAAAGAAATGCCAATGAAACCTTGTTATTTAAAAGAATCTGTGCTTTGCGGCTGGAAATTGTGACAATACTGCTCCATGTACTTAGTGACTGAAATTTTGTTATTAAAATATGAGAAATTTTAGCTGCAATAATGTAGCCCTTTCTGATTTTTTTCTATTCTGATCGACGTTTAAAAAAAATCAGAGAGGGCTACATTATTGCACCTAGAGAAATTTGCCTTGTAAATATATGTAAATGCACATCTATTTTAGCATGCAAAATAGAACAGACAGATACAAAAACTATAAAACATATTCTTATTTATGCAAGATAAAATTCTGTTTTGTTGAAATCAAGTTTATTAACTAAAAATATGAAGGAAAATGTGTCAATTTAATTAAAACAATTTAATCCTAAGATGTTGTGATACGCCATCCGAGTACTATAAAATCTGAACCATAATGGTTGGACCTTTATTTCCAGATTTGACTTGACCTTCGATCCAAATTTTATCAAGGTCCTGTGTACTTCAAGTTATCAAGTGTCACCTGTATCTACATGATCCAAAATTTACAGAACAAAAATAATTAGCTTATGATGTAACACATTACTGTAGCAAAGTTAAACAAGAATATGTGTTTGTGAAACACAAATGCCCCCAATAATGGCCAATTCCAAAGATGGTCAAGGTCACAAGGACAAATATCTTGGTATCAGTAGAAAGATCTTATCACAAGAAATGCTCATGTGCAATATGAAAGCTCTAATATCACGCCTGCTAATCGATCAATTGCATAACAACAGGTTATGCAATTGATACCCAAATTTCACATGCATAGATGGTAAATTGTCTCTATGCAAGCAATTGTTGAGATTTTAACTAAAATGTAAGAATGTGATTTGATGAGTAATTCTATTTTCTATTGTTTTACACTCTTATAAAAAGCAAGGGTCACCGATTAGCGACGATTTTGGTTTTGAAGCGAGGGTCGGTAGTAGAGCGAAAACACTGTCAGAGAATCGTATTTACCGACAGGAATTTGTGTTTATTTCATTTTAAACATAATTGTCAATACTTACCATTAGTTCACAATATATGCGACCTTTACAGCAAAATTTGGACTTTGATTTGTGTATTATTTAGCAAATATACGAGGTAAATGACGTCACCTATGCAAGCGATCCAAACGTTGTGAAGGAGAATTTAGGTTATGCATGAGAGTAAGAAAAAAAAGTTTTATGCCATATACATAATCATATCTGAGACTATCTAACTCTTGGCAATCACTTTTTTCTAGTATCTATTCGACAAGGCTAACCTCAAGCCTCGACTCAGTTTCCCTTTAAATACTCTCATATCTTTTTTTTTTTTCTGTTCTGAAAAAAATTAAACTCGAACAATGAAAATTCATTTCATTCTTATTTCGGCACGAGTATTTATGTGTTATATTAATTAAGGTAAGGTTTGCAACAACAGAGAAATAACTCTGGATATACCTCAGTGCAGTTCGCGCTTTATGACGTCATAATGAAACAAGAGGCCCATGGGCCTAGAATCGCTCTTCTGATACATTGTAGAACAGGCAAAAATTCTCACTAACCAAGATTCATCAATTAATAAAGTTTGATGATGTTAAGTCAAATAGTACCTGAAAATTTAAATGTAACTGTCCAAAAGTAGGTCACGGTGACCTACTTTTGGTCAACACACTGAAGACTCAAGATGCATCAACTGACAAGTCAAATAGTATTCAAATATAGCTGTCAAATTCCAAAAGAAGGCCACAGTGACCTACTTTTTGGTCGACACACTCCAAAGACTCAAGATGCATCAACTGACAAAGTTTGGTAATTGAAGTCAAATAGTATCTGAAATATTCAGATATAAATGTCAAATTCCAAAAGTAGGTCACAGTGACCTACTTTTTGGTCAACACACTCTGAAGACTCAAGATGCATCAACTGACAAAGTTTGATGATCCTAGCTTTTATAGTGTCCAAGATATGCATCTAAAATTCAAAAGTAGGTTACTGTGACCTACTTTTTTTTTTATAAATATGTTTCGAGGCCTCTAGACGCATCAACTTACAAGGTTTGATGATTCTAAACCTCTCGGTATCTGAAATAACAACCTAAAATGTATTCATAAATGATAAGCCATAAAATTAAGAAAGTAGGTCATGGTGGCATACTTTTCACATGACGCAGTTCAAGGTCCCATGATCCATCAACTGACAACTTTTGATGATCATAGGCTCAAAAATTTTCCAAGATATGCATCAAAATCCATTTAATAATAATTACCTGCGAAATTAAAAAAGTATGTCACCATGACCTACTTTTGAGACAACATGATATTAGGTCCTAAGATGCATCAACTGACAAAATTTTATGATCCTAGTTCTTATACTAAGCAAAATATCAAAATTTTAACAAAACAAAATTTAAGGTCAACTTTGAAGTGACCTAATGAGACCGCATCCTTTGCCCCAGGATTTTTTTTATCTACAACCTATCCTCATCTTTATGCATAAGTTTGGTGATAATTTGCCCAGTGGTTCTTGAGAAGAAGATTTTTAGCAACCACTACTTTTTTTTGCATTTTCCTAATTATCTCCCCTTGTTAAAGGGTCACAACCCTAATTTTAGTACAAATGAAAGCCCCTTGGGCCAAGGATACCCTGTGAAAAATTTGACAACAATTGGCCAAGGGGTTCTTGAGATATAGCCCTTTTTCCAAAAAGTTGACGCACATCGCACGCCAGACATATGGCCATATGATTAGCTCTTTGAGCCTTCGGCTCAGAAGAGCTAAAAATGCGTCACGTCATAGTTGAATCGAGGGAAAATGTCATAATATTTACTTGTTATCTACTACCGCTGTCAAGCGGCGTATGTGTAACTCTCTATGACAAAATAATAATATGTTTCTCAAATGATAATTTATAAATTATTTTCTTTGATATTATGAAAGTCTACATTTTTTATATACATACATAGTATGCGTTATGGTTAATTTCCATTAAAATTATGTTGTGACCATGTAATCTCTGCAAATCTTGCTCAGTAGGGAAAGTAGGATTTATTTTGATGATGTTATAATCGATCATTGTTTGTGAATAGTATCCTCAAAGACAAGGTTTGACATTAACGAAGCTAGGAATTTTTATGACATTCACAAGCATTTTTAAAAATAAATCCGACAATGCTCTCTAATTACATGCACTTCATATTTCAATGCTATAGCATCTACATTCGCTGATAGAGTGATTTATCGCATGAACTTTGAAATGTAGAAAACGCGACTGATCTGATCATGTAAAAATAAAAAAGGGGTCTTCTCTAGTACATCTTAAAATAGTCTTAATTTTTTCTGAGGAACATTTGCATAATTAACATCGACAGAAACAGATTTATTAGTGTCATTTTTACTAACTTTATGTTATCCCCCCCCCCCCCCCCCCCTTCTAGATCCATGCCACTGACCGGGCTTTATACTTTATATTGTCCCGAAAGTTACAGTTGTAAACAAACATCAAGCAATGGAACAAGAAGAGGGAAATTATTTCAAAGATATAGTATATAATACAGGTTCGGGCTAATGTAACACGGAATTTATGACGAAGCAAAACCGTGGAAAACCCGCCGGGATATTGAAAATATTGTATTGTATTGAATTTAGAAAAAAACAACTCAACATCTTAATTTCTAATAAATGTGATACTACAATACTTGACAAATAAATATAAATATCATTTTTGGGCTGGAATTGTATCTTATTCATGAAAATGCTCAATGCACTCTTCAAAGGTTGTACAATTATAAAACAAAGTGACAAATCGCATAATTGAAATAATTCTTTTTAATCTGTTACCATGGAAACAAAGCCCGGTGGGTAGTAATTCTATATGCTTTCTTAAATATTTATGGTCCAAATATTATTTTTAAAGTAATTATTTTCTGACGTAGATCTTATAAAGCTGTTCAATATACATTTTTTGTTGCCATGGTAACCAATTTAAATTTTATTCAAGATATAAAAAGTGCTATTTTTTGGTGTTTTAAAATAACATTTTTCTACCAATTAGTATAATCTTATAGGTAATACTCTTTTTAAAAATTATACCAGCTTTTTACCCCATAAGTTTGCCTCGTGTAGTTTTTATACCACTAGTATTCCCTTTTGCACAAAGATCCCGAAAATGTAAAACATCACAAAAATAAGCCCATCTGCATGGTCAAAAAACGACACGGGCGATTTTTTTTTAAAAAGTAAATTTTTAAAAGATAAATTCCTACTGAACATACTGATATGCAACATGTCTTTGTTCGCTACATGTCAAAATGTCGCAAACCTTACCTTAAATTTCCTAAAAAGCAGGTTTCTTTTGTAGCTGTAACACTAGTACTAAGATGGGGGGAGCTAAATCATACTGCTAAAATTAAGAATTTTAAACTTTATAACCATCTATATTATTATAGAAAGTCTAGATTTCTTTAATTCTAAACTTTTCATGTAACAAAATTTAACAATACAATGGTTTAGAGTTGATCTGCCTGAGCATGTAGAAACCGCAAAAGGATTTTGTATTGCTTATACACTAGTAGATTCAAAAGGATTTTGTATTGCTAATATACACTAGTAGATTCACATCTTAAAGCAATACAAGCTGTAACTGACGGTAAATAAATTGAAAAATAAAAGAACAAATATTTAACATATTTGTGATAACATACATACAACTTAATGGAATCAGTGAATCTGAAGCAATAAACCCGTTCGATCAGCAGAAAATGCCGATTCATGAATCATTGTCATCCTGTCCGTAATTCCTGCTCGTATAATCTCCGATATGCATTGACCTCGGAGGTCACCAGTTAAAGAATATGTATGTTGCTTTCATTGTACACAGTATACTTTCAACCGATGGACTGAAAATGTACACACAATAAAAGCGGAATTACTTCAATAATTGATGAATCTTGTTTTTCTTTCAATTTTTCACACGTTCAACTTGCATATCAATTTCTTGTACTTTGATTAAAAAAATCTCTGAAGGTTAGTTCATAAAACCATTAACAGTTACTTTTAAGTAACTTAAATTATGACTTTTGAAACTTTTTTTCTCATGCATAACCTAAATTCTCCCTCATAACTTTTGGATCGCTTGCATAGACGACGTTAGTGATTTACCTCATATATTTGCTAGATAATACACAAATCAAAGTCCAAATTTTGCTGCAAAGGTCCCAAATATTGTGAACTAATGGTAAGTATTGACAATTTTGTTTAAAATGAAATAAACACAAATTCCTGTCGGTAAATACGATTTTCTGACAGCGTTTTTGCTCCACCAACCCTCGCTTCAAAACAAAAATCGTTGCTAATCGATGACCCTTGCATTTTAAAAGTGTAAAACAATAGAACTCATCGAATCACATTCTTAAATTTTAGTTAAAATCTCAACAATTGCTTGCATTGAGACAATTTACCATCTATGCATGTGAAATTTGGGTATCGATTGCATAACTGGAAATCGATCTCTTTTGATTTCTATACATAACCTGTTGTTATGCAATTGATTGATTAGCAGGCGTGAATATTTACCATTTAGAAGTTATGACCAATGTCATTTTTTTAAAAAGTAGGTCTAATGTCAAGGTCAAAAGGTTTAGTACCAACAGAAAGGTCTTGTCACAAAGAATAATCATGTGAAATATCAAAGCTCTAGCACTTACTGTTCAAAAGTTATTAGCAAGGTTAAAATTTTCAAAAAATAGTTCAAAGTCCAAGGTCACAGGGTCAAAAATCAATATATGCACCCAGGGGTGCATGAGCCGAGTAGCATGGGATACATTGTAAAGTCAGGAATGATGTGGCATATTTATAATTGTGAAGAACTAATTTCAGTTTTAAACTTTTCGAGTTACTGTCCAGAAACCATATTTGTCTGAACTTTTCAATCTATTTTCGCTCACTGTGACCTTGACCTTTGTTCTCCAAAATCAATAAGGGCCTTGCTTTGCTGGTATCTAACAATATATCCAAGTTTCATTTGATTCAAATTAAAATTTTTCGAGTTATCCTCCGGAAACCAATTTTTTTTTAAAAATTTTAAATCTATTTTCGGTCACTGTGACCTTGACCTTTGACCTATTTTCTCCAAAATCAATAGGGGTCTTCCTTACCTCGTACATAACAATATATTTAAGTATCATTTGATTCGGATTTAAACTTTCTGAGTTATCATCCCGAAACCAAATATTTCTGAAATTTTCATTCTATATTCGGTCACTGTGACCTTGACCTTTTTTCTCCAAAATCAATAGGGGTCTTCCTTACCTGGTACCCAACAATATATCAAAGTTTCATTTGATTCGGATTTAAACTTTCTGAGTTATCATCTGGAAACCAAATTTTTCTGAAATTTTCATTCTACATTCGGTCACTGTGACCTTGACCTTTGACCTTTTTTCTCCAAAATCAATAGGGGTCTTCCTTACCTGGTACCCAACAACATATCAAAGTTTTTTGTTTTTTTTTAATAATTTTTTATTTTTGTGCACATACCGGTACATCAGATATACAATAATATTATATCCAGAGAAGAAGAGAAAAAAAAAAAAAAAGAAACAAAGCATATGAGCTGAAGGTATGTGGGATTTGAGAGAGAAAGAAGAAGAAGAAGATAGAGAAGTTAAGAAAACAGAAAGTTCCATGGATTCCATTGGGCATCACCCTTTTTACCATTTTTATACAAAATAAATTTTTGAGTTTCATAAAAAAAATTCATTTGTGAAATTGCAGCACGCACACTCAAGGACTTCTCAGTGCATCTTGCTGTGTACACATAGTATTTAAGCCATAAGACAATAGTGTTTTGTATCAGACTATTATTTTCAATAAAACCAAGAATAAAAGATTTTTTTGTAATAGCTATCTGTAAATCAGTCATCTTCTAAAAAATGCTCAAATTCTGCTAGGAATAATTGTAAAAAATCACATTCCCACAGAATATGTTCTATTGTTTCCTCTTCAGAATGACAATGATTGCAGTACTTTGAGTCAATTTTTTTGATTTTGAATAAAAAAGAGTTTGTAGCTAAGATTCCGTTTATAATTCTGTATTGAAACCATTGTATTTTGCTATCTTTTGTCACTCTGAAGGGTATTTTATGAATTATTTTCCATTCTTTAGTGTCAACTTCCAAAAGCTCACTCCATTTTGTTTTGTCTAATGTGATTGAGGTATTTTGATTTATAATTTCATAAAAAAAGTTTTGATTTGTTGCATTTCAACACTGCATATATTTGACATTATCAATGGATTTGTGAGCTTTTTGATAGTTTTGTCACATCCACAATTTTTCACCCAAGCCTTAACAGCATGAATAATGCTATTATATTCTAAAAAATTAATCTTTGTATTTGGATAAGTATTGCAAAATGATTCAAAACCAAGAAATGAACCATCTTCATTGATTATATCATTAAGTTGTCTGATGCCGCTGTCAAACATTTGTTTATTATCAAATGGTTTTCCACCAATATGAATATTTGGGTTATAAAATAGAGGTGCATCGGCAGCAACATCAGACTTTTTACTAAGGTTATGCAATGTCAGCCATGATTTAAATACATCTATCCAAAATTTATTTTTCAATGTTTTCAAGAATATTGTAATGTATTCAATTCCAGCTGAGTTTACTAATTTGTTTAAGTCCAACTTTGGAATAAAATGTTCCATCCCTCTATTTGAAAACATGAGATATCTTATCCAAAACAACTTCATAGATGCTATGAATGCCATTAGGTTAATTTCTTAAACCCCCATCTTCATATTTTTTAACGATGACCTCCTTTTTGACCCTATGTATTTTATTATTCCATATAAACAAGAAAAATATCTTTTCTAATTCCTTAAGGTAGAGTTCAGAAGGATTTGGGATTGACATTAAAATATGGTTTAATAATGGCAAAACCAATGTCTTAATAACTGTAATTTTCCCTATGGGAGTTAAAAACCTTTTCTCCCATTGTTTGATTATAGATTTGATCTGCACTAATTTTGGTTCATAGTTTAATTGTGGTATCTTATCTAATTCCATGTCAAAATGTATTCCTAACAAAGTAAATCTGGTGGTACCCCACCTAAGCCTGTAATTTGGCAGCAAAGTTTCATTACTATATTTTTTGGAACCTAACCATATTACATGAGTTTTTTCATAATTGATATGTATATAGTCCAGATATTTCTGAAAAATAATCTAAAGTTTTAAAAGTTTCTGCGAGAGATTCTTCACTGCCATCAAGGATAATCCTGTATTCAAAGTACGGTTGCAAGTTTTTCTCGATGTAAAGACTCCTTTTAGATGTTAGAATGTTTGTTTCTCACTTACTTAGAAGTACACTGCCATAATATTCACTATTTAGTCGTAAATTTCCAAACTTTGTGCTCACGAAAAATGACCTCCTACCTATCGAGCGCCATCTTGATTTTTTTCTCAACATATCAAAGTTTCATTTGATTCGGATTTAAACTTTCTGAGTTATCATCCGGAAACCAAATTTTTCTGAAATTTTCATTCATTTTCGGTCATTGTGACCTTGATCTTTGACCATTTTTCTCCAAAATCAATAGGGGTCTTCCTTACCTGGTACCCAACAATATATCAAAGTTTCATTTGATTAGATTGTAAACTTTTCGAGTTATCATCCGGAAACCAATTGTTGACGCCCAACCGCCCGCATCACCAAACCAATAGCCAAGTTCAACTTCGTTGCAACTCGGCTAAAAATGTTGGTACCCACAGAAAGTTCTTGTCACAAGGAATACTCATGTGAAATATCAAAGCCCTAGCACTTACTGTTCAAAAGTTATTAGCAAGGTTAAAGTTTTCAAAAAGTAGGTCAAACTTCGAGGTCGATGTCACAGGGTAAAAAATGTTGGTACACACGGAAAGGTCTTGTCACAAGGAATACTCATGTGAAATATCAAAGCCCTAGCACTTACTGTTCAAAAGTTATTAGCAAGGTTAAAGTTTTCAAAAAGTAGGTCAAACTCCGAGGTCGATGTCACAGGGTAAAAAATTGTTGGTACACACAGAAAGGTCTTGTCACTAGGAATACTCATGTGAAATATCAAAGCTCTAGCACTTACTGTGCAAAAGTTAAAGTTTCAGACAGAATGACAGAATTACAGAATGACAGACAGGACAAAAACAATGCTTTTCTAATGTCAGTAACATTGATATAAAGTCATGTGCATTTTGTTATGACAGCAGGGGTCATATTTAACGGGGAGCAGAATTTTTATTCTTAAATTTTATTATTCTAATAATGTTTCATTCAAAATTTATAATCAGGGATTAGTAAGTAAAAGTTAAACTGGATTTTGTTACATTAGTTACTTTTGATTTTTTATCACAAAAAATGCTGGATATATACAATGTAGCTTGTTAACATATACCATAATTTAACAAGCCACATGCGCATGAATGTGTACAATAAATTTTTTTCAGTGACTTTCACATTGTCCAAATGAACTTATAATAAATTCTTTATTTAAACAGGATTGAGCTAGATCTGCAGCTTCTGTCATGTAAAGAGCAAACTCTATGTTAAGTTTGAACAATTTATCTCATCGTGTTACAAACATAGGAACATGACTGAGCTCAATATTACTGACAAATCGTAACAGAACAAATCTTAAAATACACAAAACTGTCTGAAAATACTAAGTGTATAAACTTATATGGCACATAACATTTTCACAAACTTTGGAGAAAAAACTATTTCAAAACAGTATCAGATAAAATCTCTCCACAGACTGACAAATTTAAGCAGGGTTGGGCAGTTAAAACCGCCCTCGGTTTTAACCAGCGGTTTTAACTGTCCCGGTCAATACTCCTTAAGTGGTCAATACTGGTCAATTGAGATTTAAACTGTCCATTTTCCTATTTTTGTATATTTTTTGCAAAAATAAATTAAGACTTTTCATTATGATATATGGATCAATTGGTTATCAATAATTTTCATTATATAATTAGATGTAATTTCATATTTAGTTTAATATATTTGGTTTGCTGAAACTGTGACCATAATATCTTCAGAACTATAAAAGAGGGTCACATATAGCATAACTAGACAATAGGATCTTCTTATACATGACTTGTACCTGGACAGATTAAGAATAACAGGACATTAAATAAACACAGTGATTTAATAATATGAATTGGGTGACGGATGCTGTAGATAAACAATGTGTTGCAATGTACAGAGCAGGAGATGTACCTGAGCACAGGAAACAGAGTTGACAGTTGTTAATTAGCATACTCTGGGACCAGAGAGGACCAGTGTACATGTTATTGTTTATGAAAACATCACCAGCACACCCCCTAAAATGTTTATTTAACAGTTAAATGAAGATTTGAAACAATAGGTAGTTCTTGATAAACTAAAGAATTTGAACAGAAATAGAAAACACTTCCCCCATCATACTATCTATGGCTTCAACAAAACATTTTGGAATTATCTATGATATTGTTGAGGACAACAACAAGACCACAGCAAGATGTAAAGACTGCAATGCTGTTGTCAGTGCCAAAGTAATACGGCCACGAAACAGTTTTTAATTTTTACAATAAACTTTTATATCTTCCCCTATTTAAGGTAGCTCCATCCTCATGTGACTTATCAATATTAATGGTTAAAGTGGAATTTTTTTTTATTAATTTCTACTCAATATAGTTTAATTTAATTAATAACCAAAGAAATTGTATATGTTGCCACCTTTTTAAAGATGTCAGACATACAGAAACAGAAATATACATCATCATCAGAAAAATTTTAATATGAACAGTTTAAAAAACTGCTAATTCATTAATATTCATAGATTAATTGTGGATATTAGGGAAACCAATGTATAATAGACATCCAGTAGAGGGAATTCCAGCATAGGAGTTATTGCCCTTGACAACATTTTTAAAAATCATAAATAATTGATTATCTATGAAAAATATAAACTTTTTCAGTATTAATAGTTTACCAGATTTTTTATTATATCCAGTGAATAAAATTCCTCAGAAAGATATAATATCTATCATGTGCAAAGTTTAAAATATTAACATTTTTGCAAAAACTTATGACATCACATGAGGATCGATCAACCTTAATTGAGTCATTTACATTATTTATTTAATATTATGACTTGCAAGTATATTATAAACTGATAGTGCATGTTATGAATTACAGTATTTACCATAATGGCCACTGAAACATTTAAAATAACCAACAACACAAACTATAATGACCAAACAATTTTCAATCAACCAGTATTGACCAGTTTTAACCAGTATTGACCACCGGCCCGGTCAATACTCATACTGACCACTTTTTTGCCAACCCTGAATTTAAGTGATTCCAGCATATCCGCAGTCTTCCAGGGAACTAATGCAGTATACTACAGGTTATAATAATAATGGCAGTATACTAAAGGTTATAATAATAATGGCATATGTAGTGAGCTTACTTCTTTAGATCAGTAATGAGGTTAACATCACCGATCACAAATTTGTGAAACACCGCAAAATGCTTCAGAAGTTCGTCTTTCTGACTGGTAATGCTAAATCTCTCTGGACAAAATAGACATTGGACGTCATCAGAACCCTGTTGTGGGGATTCCCATTCACCTGATACTTCAGAATCATGGTAGAACAAATTCAAACTCTCCAAAATGGGTTTATCTGAACCTAGTTTGAAATAAAATAACATTTATAAATATTACATGCAGTCATATTGCTTCATCTTTGGTACATGTTTCAAACCTGCACATCTTGACGCACACAAAACATATAAAATCTAACAGTAACTTTAATGGACACTTGCACACCAGAGTCCTATAGCCCCCATAGGTCAAGTAAAACCAGTACACATAACAGCTGATGGGGGTTAGGGAGTATTTAATATCTTGCCTTAAGCCTGGCCTAAGGTGAGAAGTACTTGGCTTTCTGACTCTTAATTAAATCATTTCTTAAATCTAAAGAAATCGCCTTCAACAAAATTTAAAATCAGCACTAAAAAGATGTTTTGCCGCTAAAAATAATCAGGAATGGGAAAACACTGATACAGAATTCATCTCTTATTATGGAGAAGGGAGATGATCACAGTCATGATCCCTTATTTAGTGTAGAAAAATCTGAGATCTTATGATGAGAGAGAACACATTGAAAACTTGACAAAAACTGATAAGAATCTTAACAGCCTTGAATATCCATGTATGGGAATAACAAGAACAATTATGAATGCAATGACAATGCTTAGTAATTTTTATATCATGCATGAAAATGAATTCAAACAATTTCTGTCAACACTGATCAATAAATCTATAATCTAAATAATTTACAAAAAAGTTTTCTTTCCTGAATACATGTATCAACACTTCGCTCAAATTTCGTCCCTTGTCTGCCATCTTGTGGTTAAAAAAATTGTATTTCTCTACGTTTGCCCTTGTAATTTTCTGATTTGTAAACTTTAACATTTGTTATTTTCCCATCAATCGCACTCAGACCTACAATAATGCCCCAGGCTGGAGGAACCCATAAACTTGTACGAAAACTTAATAATTATAGCTATAATTCGCAGTGGTAAACTCTTACATTTTTGGTAAGGTAAAGAAAGAAAACTTGACTTTTCACCGATTGACCTTTGGCTGCATGACCCCGTAAAATGTTGATACATGTATTAACTGCCGAGACTCACAAGACAAGCCTTTCAGCTGGACAAACTGTCTACCCCGAGGGTTGCGGTTAAGAGTTGTAACTTTTGGAGCTATGTGGACCTAGACTTTTCCAAGTTTACAGGACCCATTTAAAATTGGGAAAGTTTCCCCAGCAGGCACGCAACGTTGTTTCAACGTTGATATTTGGATGTGACGTCGAACAACCATTTTTCAACGTTGGTTCAACGTTTAGAATCAAGTGTTGGAAGGGTTCCAAATAATTATGTTTTTCTTAATTCGTGTTAATTAATCTGTGTATACTCAATAAAGTATAAATTTATCATTTTGAGAGAGGATTTAAAATTAGTCGACAATTCGACGTCTATATGATGTCTAAGTGACGTTGAAAATAAATGATTTTACAAACACGTACATATTTTTATAAAAATTCTTTTTAAAAAAAAATCAGTATAAGATGTAAAAAAAAAAAAAAAGCTTTAATATGTTTTTATGTTTTTAAAATAAATATGAATGCATGTTTGGCTACTATTAAAGGGCGGGTAACTCTAATTCCGGTTTATGACAGGAAGTGTACGATTAAAAGCGCGGGCTTTCAGCGAGGTAAACAAAGGAAGACAAAGGACAATAGGAAAAGAAAGGGAATATACGATCTACACGAACTGAGCGGTGCTAGAGGTAAACATTACTAATTGATATAGAAAAATAATGTTAAATTGCAAATAATTAAGTAGATTTTAATGTTTTGATTTAATAGGAATTAATTACATTGAGTGATTGCAACACGGGGATTACAGCGAATGCATGTTATATTGTTATGCTAATCGCAGTTATGTATTATATAGATTACTTAGTACAATATAACTTACATGTCAACTTAGATTTAATAAGAAGTAGTACGTATAGACAACAAATATAACATGCAGCCACACTTATAATTAGATCAGATCAGAACGTTCAAGGAAAAAGGCATGCACGGATCTAGAGACAGGGGGGGGGGGGGGGGGGGGTCCCCCTTGGAATTTGCTGAGTTATTAAAAGTACATAGTAAAGTAACAAAAAATGACCATGGACCCCCGATTCGTTTAACTTGAAAGTCGTGGATATTATGCCTAAGGAGTAGGAAAGCGGGTCGATCATCACCACTTCCACCCCCCCCCCCCACTCGAAATGGGTTTTTCACGTGTGGAGAATTCTGTTTTCTTTTTCTTTGCTTGTCAAGAAAAAATCTAAATGGCCTGGATTTTTTGTTTGGACTGGGGTGGGGAAAAATATAGATTCATGCCTGAAAATGGGGATTAAGTAACTGAATTTAGTTTTGTAAGATTGTTCTGTTGTACGTGTGTATGAATGGCGGTATACATAAATTCCTAAATTATTAAGATATTTTAATTGACAACTTATGTGAAATAACATAAAATTGACATAAATACATGTGAATTAAGGTCTGCCATTCGTTGGGGGGGGGGGGGGGGGGGGGTGTTGTTGTTGTAAAATGCCTTCTCAATTCTCGCATTTTTTCCCATACAGATGTTTGGCTAATGACATGATGGCAAGAATGAATTTGCAAGCAAACAAGGGAAAGGCAGCTTTCAGCAGAACAATTCTGTATTCCGTTATAAAAGGTAGATATCACGTTTTATTTAACATATCACTAAAAGGTTAGAAAGAAAAATAATCCAGAAATATGCAAGTTCATGATTTACCTTCAACATGTTAAATGCTCAATTAACACTTTAACTGATATATGATTTTTGATTAATTTCAGAATGTGTACTTGCCAGCAATCCAAGGGTAACTGAAAGCAACATAGACTAGATCATGGGGGAAATATCTGAAGTATGCCCCTGAAAGAGCTGGAGGAGGTGGCCGAATAGCTGCAATAATGTAGCCCTATCCAATTTTTTTTTATTCTGACGTTTTCGGGATAGGGCTACAATTCCATAGGATCTCCGTAATGGTGCAAAATAATTTTATGAATAACCGATAATAAACTCTGTGTATTAGTCCCAAATGTTGTTTATACCAAAAGGAGTACCAACTTTGTGCTCGGGCATGTCTAATAAAGGTGTTTTTCATTAAATACAATGTACAGCATGCAAAATTCTTCGTCTGCTCCGCCATGCTTGTTATCGCGAGATCTCGTAGGTGGATCTAATGAAAAACCTAAGCATTGACAATCAGCGCGAAAATGTAGTTACTAGAGCCACTTCGACAAAGAAAGGGAAATCATATTGTTGCAGAAAGAATTTACACTCTGCTGTTCGGTTTTTAACTCGATATTAAATTCAAACCTTTTCAATACCGACGAAATAGCTTTCGCCTCCATACTTTTCCATTGATGTAAATATTACCTTATATGGCATATGCAAATGACTTGACAACTTCAGTACATCAAACATGGCGCACAAATATGAATCGAGAAATTGGAATTTATCGAAATTGTTGAAAACGGTAGAATAGAGCCTCACAAATCTTAAGTTGCAGGTTGTAAATTTATATATTGACTAAGAAACATAGAATATCATTTTATTTACGTAAAGAAAGTCAGGAAATGATTAGAATGAGCGCAAATGTTGCGGGAGTGAATCACTCCCGCATTTGCACCATTACGGAGATCCTAAGGAGTTGTAGCCCTCTCCTAAAAAAAAAAAAAAAAAAAAAAAAAAATCAGAGAGGGCTACATTATTGCAGCTAGTGGCCGAAAAGAGAACAATGACTACTAGGCTTTAATTAAAAATATAGTTTTTTGTGGGTCACTCACACTCTTGGAAAAAAACCACTCTAGTTAAATATCTTAACTATTGCTTCTGCAATAGAAAGTAATTATCAAAGTTAATAAATTTTATACTATCATTCTATTAATTTTTGTTTTTGAATTGAAATTTAATTTTTGAAACCATGTGAAAAGTCTGACAAATTTATTTTGCCTTTCATTTGCGTGTATAAATGAATTTAACCTTGTATCATTGTTGTAATTTTTTACAGTGGAAGTGATAGAGTTTCACTTGTATTATTCATGTTGTTGTCATTATTCTTTTTGTAAGAATTAAATTTGGGAAGGAAGGATTAGTAATTGTATTTAGAATTGTGGATTACAGCCTGATGTTTACCATTTGTCAGCATGTACACTCAACATTGCAATAAAGATCAATAATATTTTCAAAACCTTCTTTCAACGTCACATCAACGTCATAAATTGACGTTGAATCAACGTCAGTTTTCAACGTCGATTCAATTAACAAATCCAACCAAATTTCAACGTCATTTCAACGTCACAATACGACGTTGTTTCAACGTTGAATCAACGTTGATGTGCCTGCTGGGTCAGGATAAATTTCTTTCAGTATGTGGATGATTGTTTTCAGTAATTGACTGCCCACATGAAATTTTACTTGCATAGATGAGTGGCTAAGTAATGTATTATCTAGATACTTGCATTATAACACTTAACTTTGTATCAGTGTTTCTTGAATATTTTCTGAACTCAATTCAAAAGTCAGTCTCATAAATTTCTTATTTGTGTTGAAGTAGTTAAATTAAAGATACTCTCTGTTTTATTGCACAATTAGGTAATAGTCATTCTAGCTGCGTATGGTAACTGTCACTGAATATAATGATTTTCCTGTACAGTGTTAGTGTGCCGGCAGTGACTGAAGAGATTTTTCTTTACTCAATCATTGAGTAAAGAGAAATCTCCTTCATATATATATAGTCGTTGAGCGTTTTATCAGGGATGTGACTGAATTCCTCAGAAATCAGAGGAAAACTGGTCAAAAAGGGAGGAAAACTCCTCACCCTACATGGAAAAATATAATTTTCTGCCACTTTAGATCAAATCCAGAGTGTTTCATTTTTTTCGAAAATTATTTCCTCTGAAAAGAGGAAAAATCACACCCCTGTTTATTGATAGGTAGACGAGTTCTTGCATAAAGAAAGTCAGTGTCCGTAAGAAAAATTCATTTTTACAATATTCAATACTTTTTTTCTGACAGATCTATATCATGCACATCCAAAAGTTGCAAAAACACTCACTTTGCATCTGTCAAGTTTTACTGGTCCTCTTATGAAATTAAGTCGATCTCTTACTTATTCGTACAAATAAAAAAATCAAACTCTCCATATTTTCGTTATAAATTTAGTCACTATGCAGTTGCTACTAGGAAGAAAAGAAAACTATATGTAGTTCTGTTTTGTGTATAATGTCTTGGTATCTTTCCCTAGGCCCTAAAACCTAAACGATCATGAGTATATGGACAGAGAACCAGTTTATATGTTGATATTGCTCCAAAACGAGACATCATGGCGACGATGTCTGCATATCCGACGCATAGGATGTTTCTGCTTGTGTTCTTATTGTTACCTGTATTCAGTGCTGGAGTTAATATGCCTGATAAAACCCAGTAAGTGAAAGTTTTTGATATATAAACATGAAGGTTAGTGATTATTGAGAGCATTGCACCTTTGGGTACTGATGCTGGTATTTGACAGACGAGGGTAGACGAAGAGGCTCCTATAGGATAATTACATAGTACTGCAACAAATTACTCAACCGTTGTTGAAGTGAAAATAATGTTATATACTGTGAATAGTGTAAAAATTCATTAGATGTCGTCATTATATTGTGTATCACATTGATTACTAGTTTGATATATCAATTCAGAGCATGGCAGATCAAGGTTACTGCTTGTTATATGACACCTCGATCAGTGATTGGTGTCTGGATATAATAACTGACACATGTGGGGGAATCCTTGCCAAACTCCGTAGTGGAAAATGTAAAAGATCACGTCAAAGTAATTATTTGAACACTGTCTGTATCTCTTTTGTATAGACTTTACAGATTTTGGGCCTATATATCTACATGAATTAATTCAAATTATTAATCCTAGTTAAATTATATTAATGCACTTTCACTATGACCATGCATGAGCTCTTGAAAACTTTTACCAACATTGCCAGGACAATAGGCCATACATGCCAACTTTTAAAAATCCCCATGGGGGATTTTGCGCGCGACGACCTTTTTTCAAAGCTCAAAATTCACGACATTTTAGCATGAAAATAAATATTTGTCCTTTCAAATAAAATATCAATCAAATCATTGTTAATGTATCATATATTAACACAACATCAAATGTGTTTGACCATTAACTATATAAAAAAAACTTTGAAAGATATACATTAATATTTTGTTAAAATCATCTATTCAGCAAAAAATCTTCTCCAACAAGTCACATACATAATATCAAATAATATTTAAGGTTGCATCCTTTTACACCATACAATAAACATTGGCCGGTCTATATATCAAAATTTAAATTAAAGCACATGCATTTAGGTACGACTGCAAAGGCGATCTTGCTTGTCTCTAAACATGGGCTTGCAGAGACTGGTGGAATAATCTGCATTGCAACCAAAAAAGGAGTGATCTGCCCTGCTATGAAGTTTGCGAACAAAACCTTTGCACCCATGACATCTGAAATAATTACCAGGAAAAAAAAAACACATCAAAATATTCCGTTTTACTTGTAAATTAAGGCTACTTGCTAAATAAAAAATTCAGTACAGACTTGTGCGAATTACGCATCACAAAGTATATTTAATGAATACTACACTATATAGACTATATAATACATCGCTATAGACGGATAGATTTGGATAGCCTATATTATTATAGTTGGAAAAAATATATACTTGACGTACCTTATTGCAAATTTTGGATGCTGTCAGCGAGAGGCGGAATGTCCGATTGTTTGGTGGTGACACTATCATCGTTGTCATTCACGTTTGTGTAAAGGATAGGTCAATTTGAAATCCGTCTTCCCGATTAATTACTATCAAAACATGCTTCGTACTGTCCAACAAACACCCCGACACAGGCAGACCAACCCGACACCATGCGACACAGGTAAACAGCAATGGCTGACTATTGTCCCGATTTCTGATTGGCCAGTTCAGAAATGACGCGGGATTTCCAATTCTGGTCACGAGATTTCACGATTATCCTGCTTTCAAACTCGTTTTCAATCGTGAAATCGGAAATTTTGGTCGGAAAAAATTTCAAATCGGGATTTTAGGGTAATTTTGCTTTCCCGATCGGGAAAGCGGGACCGGAGGGTAAAATCGGGAAGATCCCGCCTAAATCGGGAAAGTTGGCATGTATGATAGGCCCTGATAGGAGAAAAGTTTTGCAGGACTCATACATTTCTAGTAGGATCCAGGAAAACCCCACACAGTTTATGAATCATATTAAATGAATTGAGAATCACAAATGTTAACATCTTTATTGTTAATATTCATATTTTCTTTCAAAAACCAGTTTAGACCCAGCCCTCTCTCCACTGTTGCTGAAAAGCACATGCTTTGACCACTTTTCTTTTTCATATATGCCCTTGTCTTATCCATTGTCGGAAACCCACAGTTGATTAAGCTTTGTTCCTCTCTCCATCACAGGGATCGAAATTAACTTTTTTCACCACTAGCAAATTTTAGCTAGTGGATTATTTTCCAACTAGCAAAATTGAGCTTTTACTAGCATTTTTCAATCGATTACTGTTTTACATGAATTTAAGAAAACAAGCATGTCTCTTTCTCAAAATTTTGGGAAAATCTTTTAAAATCTCCTTTAAAGTGCAATAATAAAAATAACATTGTGAATTCTTTCATTTAAAATTCAATGAATTATCAGACAACATACATGGTGCGGGTCATAGGGTACACTTGTGCGGCGTACTCGCTGTCCAGAGATCTACCACCTATTTACAGCATCATGTGGATTGAAATCTTGAAGACTGTTTGCGCCAATTCAAACTATATGTTCAAAACTTTTGGAAATTTCATCTAAAAAATTTCTAGTTGAATAGAAAATCCCGCGAACTCGAAGTGTTTGACTATAGAGTACAGAAGGACACCGCGTGAAACGGTGACACACTGTCATGTGTTGTTTCATGTAGACACGGATGAGATCAATATGTTTGCTGTTTAAATCAGACGTCTCTGAGACGTCCGAAGTGTGTATGAAGTAGGCCATCTTCGACATCACTGACTGAGATGACCTTGGCCTTAGTTATTTATTCGATCCACGTTTACTTTTTCAATACTTGTATATTCATTCTGTAAAGCGTTTCTATGCACAAGACAAAATTATTGTAAACTTCAAAGTACAGCCAATAAACCGAGGAAATCTGGGAAAAAGATCGGGGTTTTTTCACTCGCAAAAAGTTGTGATCACTTGTGATTTTTTACTCGCAAATTCAATTTTTAACTCGCATTTAGCGAGTATTTCCCCTTAATTTCGTTGCCTAGCTGCATCACCCATGGGTCCATTTATTCCTACTCGCTCGTTCTCATGAAAAAATATCTAAAAATATTGTGCAATCAAAGTAATTGTTATAGTAATGGAACTCTTCTGTTTTTAAAGGTAGCATTATCTTAACTTTGCTATCACAACAATTGTCAGGGCTCGAAATTAGCGAGAAATACTCGCAAAATGCGAGTACATTTGGAAAATAGCGAGTAAAAATAGTGGACACTCGAAAATCTTAACGAATGGTGATTTACAAACTATTTTCGTATCGTATCCGTTTTATACGATGATGCACTATTCACTTTTCTTAAACTTGCACTCTGAATCATACAAACACTTACATGAACGACCGATTTCAACAACCGTTTCTATCCGGATTTTTCTTTTATGATTTTTTAAAGAAAATCAGAGTCAAATAAATGCTTTAGAGGTCGGACATCGTGCATCGCATTATGATGAAAAATATAGACATGTGCCACGAGTCCTGTTCACCTATAGGGGTGATTAAATTGAATTTCAAGTATGAGGTTTTTGTTTTTCATTTATCTTTTTAAAAAATTGTAGTCTATGTTTTACCAAGTCTTCCGGTAGTTATTTTTATCAGAATCATGAGAATGTCCTATCTAAATTAATTTATTGTCATATTGAGGTCGGGTTGTAGTGATGACATGAGTGCACTGCTCGGTGCGTAGACGATCATCAAAAAAGTTCATGGGGCTCGTGATCGTGCTGCTTATAAAACCACGAGTCCGGGATTCGCTTTGAAAAATCGCTAGTGACAACCCTGATGTGGCATGAAATTGGAAGACTGGATTTATACCTGCGGTAAATAGGTTGTGGATTAGAGGTACCATAATCAAGAGACCTAAACATTGCACCATATGACTTACGTAACTTAGTGTCTTGTCCAAACGATGCCTGTTGACCCACTAGGCTCAGTAATGATGGGGAAAATAATAAACATATGAAAAAAGAGCACTGCTTCATTATTTTTATTTTAGCTTGTAGGTTTTCATTTTAGCCTGTGGATTTTAATTTCGACCCCTGAATTGTATACCGAAATTAGGCTGAAAGCGTTTTGTTGATTGGACAAATTCGCTCAGGGTATACTATGAGCGCCCAATCAGATTGCCTCATTAATTATTCATGAGAACAAGCGAGTAGGAATGAATGGACTCACGGGTGACAGAGAGAGGAACGAAGCGTTCAAACGTAATCAACCGTGGGTTTCTGACGATGTGTCTTATCCAGTTTTTTATTTCCATTATTTGAGATATTTTTATTAGCAGGCTGTAGTGAACCATTTAATCGGCCAGTTAGACATCGTGCTTTAAAACACACAGGCACCTGAAGTATGGATATTACTACCCCCCCCCCCCTTTTAATAATTTTTGGTGGTGGCAATAATTTCTCTGAAATGTGTGAATTCCTGGTCTATCTCACCCCTCTTTCGATTCATGTAATCGTTTCACGCTTTATGTAAGCTGTAGAGATTGGCCTTCTACTGGTATAATAAAATATACATGTACAAGGTATGAAACAAAATTTTGAAAACAAACAGGGGGTCCCTATTTCGGGACACATTTTCCAAGTAATTGCAGCATTACCTAAGGAATTTTGGCGAGCGGCAGGTCAGGAAGATGTCATACTACAAGTCTCGTCAACTCAAAACCCATCTCATTTCTTTTACAAATTTGTTGTACGCACCGTGTGATTGGTTCGCAAAGACATTGCTTAATCTTGGGATCATTTGTATGGTCTCGGGATTATTCGCAGACCAATCACACGACACGTTATAAATTCATACTCTGTGACCTCCTTTTTGGCTGCCAGTGGAAGAGATGAAGCCCTGACATTCACCATGAAACATAAAACTTGCCATTTCTAGCATCTTGGATATATTGTAAAAGTAGACAAGGTCAGAGACTTTGAAAATGAAAGTAGATTTTACCCCTTGGAAAACTCCATACAGTACTAATAAAGAAAATTATTATGTGGTGTAGTTGTTTACTCACTCAACCTTACAATAAAATTTCTTCAAACTGCGCAGCACAAAGCTGGCCAATATTTGCGTGATCTATTACATATAAATTTTCATTATTTGTAACTGACGAAAATTGAAACTGTCACCTCGGAAGTGAATATAATATTTATTCTAAGAAATTTGTTGTAAACTAAAGGAGAGGAAGATATGCGATCATGTTGACATACTGTTCAAGCACCTGTGTTTACACATTCAACTTTCTTTTTGACATCTGAACTACGATTTTTCAACCATGTGATTGGCCACACAATCGGAAGTAAAATGACATGCGTGATATTGAAAGTACACGCACCATTTCTGGGAAAGCACATTTGTTGTACAAAAGCAAGTTATCTACATCAGACGGAGTTTTTGTTTGCCCTAAAGCCAATAAACAACGCAGATATGATCCCTTTTTTGTCTGCGAATATCTACCAGACAGTTTGTCAGATGAGTTTCGAAGTTTTACCGAACAAAATGAAAATTTACTGGAGATATCCGGTAGTCCAGCGTCTTTTGCCAACTCTGTAGATATTGCACCAACATTTTCTCAGAGAAATACATAATTATAGTTCACATGTCAGATGGATTGGTGCGCACCATGATCGATAAGGCTTTTCTATTCAGAATGTGTGTTGTATCAATTCAGAGTGCATAATATGCTTCCAGGTTGAATTTCCGAGTGACTGTCCAACAGGTGTATATTGTACCGTTTGTAGTACTCTTGTTAATATGGTATATTGATCAGTTAGCTAGGCATTTTTAATAACACTTTGAAAACAAAATACCAGTAGTATAAGTTATAACACCCAGCTCAGATATGAAGATCTCAGAATTTCTAAATTTCCTGTCTGATCAGGTTCTGTCGAGATAACATACAGTACAGTCTATCAAAATATTATATAGATCTCTAATAATGAAAATTTCACTTATATCTTACATAACTATTACAGTGTATCTACTAAACACTAGAAATAATGTCGATACTAGAAATATTCTATTTGCATAAATATTGCCAGGGTTGTCGCCAGGGATTTTTCAAGGCGATTCACGGACTCGTAGTTTATAGGAGCAGCTTGAGTACCATGAAAATTTCATGAATCTTTTTGAGTCAGATCTTCGAGAAAAGTAAAATGAGAAGTAATGTTTCTGCACCCCTATTCGGAATGAACACAAGCTAGCTGATACTTAATTTCCTCCGTTTGCTTTATTTTCAAACAATTGCGATTGCTTTCATATTCTATAAAAAGGTAATTGTTTAGTAAAGGAAGACAGCTATAGATCATGGGTGTCTGCTTGTCTGTTTGTACATAATTACTTTTGCTGTGACTCAAAATCTTGAACAATTTTCATATTTTATACCAAGGCAGGAAAACACCTAAGTTTACTACACATACAGCTTTCATATTTTATACAAAGATAGTTGATCTTGCAGTTAAGCATGGAAAACACAATTACTACTTTCAGAATTACAAACATCAATGAATTCTGTGTCATTTAAGTACTAGTCCATGCAATCTCTGTGTGACCCCTTCCTGACGGAGTCAGTTTCCTAGTTACTTAATTGTGTGTGATGTACAGATATTTCCCATTGTGAATTACACAAAGTTTAACATATTATCAGTTGGTTTATGATTTAGATATATGTACACCATTTGTATCTTCTATTATCATGACTATTGCCAAATCAGAAATTTTTGAAAGATTTTTTTCTTGAATACAAGCAACTGAACAAGGATACCTATATCTTTAAATTGGTTGTATCATTTCATTATTACTTGTCAAGTGGCATGAGTTTATTGCCCAAAGAACATTTTTGGTTATAGGATACTGTGTATCAGGTCTCATTAAGGGGTGCAGGCTCATGAAAGATAAGTAATTTTCACACATGAGAAAGACAAGTAATTTTCACACATGAGAACTTCGCTTTTTAAATAAGATATATATATATATATAGAAAGCACACTTGAGATATCAGGTAGCTGCACATTCCATTCTTGAAATGCAGCAGCACAGTCCTGCATCCTTTAGCATATTATTTATAAGGTTCTGACAATGAAGGAAACCTGATCTACAGCTAGGACTTAAGATCC
Source organism: Ostrea edulis (assembly GCF_947568905.1). NCBI lineage: Eukaryota > Metazoa > Mollusca > Bivalvia > Ostreida > Ostreidae > Ostrea > Ostrea edulis. The sequence goes on along the minus strand of NC_079170.1, from coordinate 58,405,657 downwards.
ATACATCCCAAAAATCATACAAATCTAGCTCTGTCTCAATGTTGCTATTTATTTCGTTTTTAAAAACACACATTCAAAACATGTTTTTCTTTAATAGGGATATGTTTTTTTTTTCATTTCTTGTAATTCAAATATACCCCATGGGTTTGATCATGTGTCAGATTTTCATGGATGAAAGATCAAGGAAAAGAACTGATGAATGATCAAATCTTTTTATTGAAGGATTTAGCAGTAAAAGTAACAACAAATCTAGCATGAAATTCATTTATTGTTTAGTTATATTGATAAACAATCTACTCTGTTGCACATGTAGTCATTTATAACAAATTGTCCAAAAGTTTTAAATGGAAGTACATGCAATTCATTGTCCTTTTGAAATTCTCCACCAATCATAATCAGCAGTGTTTTATAATATAGTAGTACATATATATATACATGTACCACTGGTAAAAAAAAAAATGTGGATGCTTTTATATTAAGCTGCTTAACGTTCGTTTATCATTTTTAAAGATTTCATTCCAAAATTCAACAGGAAAATGAATGTAAAAAAATTAGCACAGTCAAGTTTTTTTTTATCATGAACATGCACTGCCTCAAGTCAATGCTGTTCTGAAATTACCCCTCTGAAAATACAGCAGGATATCCCAGGAAGTCCCGAGACAAAATCCCAGGATTTATCAGGATTGTCCTGAAAAGTCCTGCTTTTTTGAAACTGAGATTGACAAGGAATTAGAGGGACGGTATTGGCAGTGGGACATTTCAGGACTTTTAAGGATAATTTCCCCATTGAAAATACAGCAGGATATCCCAGGAAGTCCCAAGACAAAATCCCAGGATTTATCAGGATTGTCCTGAAAAGTCCTGCTTTTTTGAAACTGAGATTGACAAGGAATTAGAGGGACGGTATTGGCAGTGGGACATTTCAGGACTTTTAAGGATAATTTGAACACTTAAATTTGCCTTTTATAGTCCTGCAAAGTCTCACTTAATCCTGCAATCTGAAAGGGGAGAAAGTGGGATTATTCTGGACATGTCTTGGAAAGTCCCAGTAGACAGGACTGGGATTTTGCAGGATTTTATTGGATCTCCCTAAAAATCCTGCTTTTTGAGTTGATGCAGGACTCCTGGAAAGTCCCAATTTATCCTACTAACCTGTTTTGGTCTTACCCTACTGTGGAATAAAACTCAAGATCCAGGATATGTGATATCTTTTCTGTAAAAGTGGCAATTAAGAATGAAATTATGAATCAAAATGATAATCTGATAATAAAATTTATTTAACATACATATACATAAATTTCAGCAATACTTATATGAACTTCCAAAGCAAGTACTTTGAAAAGTTCATTTAAATTATGGCTGGGGTGAGCTAAAAAGCACTATTTCTTACGTAAACAAATAATTAAACAAGAGGTCCATGGACCACATCGCTCACCTTAGTCATCTTGGTACATATTTAAAGATTTCCCATATACTTGTGTGTAAAACTTTTGTCCCTATAATGTGGCCAAAACCTACCCTTGGGGGCCACGATTCAGGGTTGTCACTAGAAAATATTGAAGACGAGTCCCGGTATCATGGTTTGTAAGCAGCTTGAGTCCCATGAAAATTTGACGAGTCCCATGAAAGTTGAATCAAAGAGTCATTTAGATTTTTCCTACACCTTTATTTATACCGAGTGAACACAAGCTAATGTCGTACCTCTGTTCACTTTCATCTTCAACAAATGGCAAAAATCAGTTAATTTTCGCCAAGCCCATGCATAACAGTGCAGTGATCACTTTGTACACATGAAATTAAAAGTAATCATTCACGACTCGGTCTCATACAACTAATTACCCATTGCAAACAGAATTACTTTCCCGAATCCTCTATCATCGTTACAACCCTATTCAGTATTAAACAAAATTTTAATTAAATAATTATTGTGATAAAATAGATGCGTACTAATTTTGTTTGTAAAATGATGTAAAATCTACCAAAGTTTACAAACTACGCTACTTTCAATTCCAATAAAAATGGCTACCGGAGGACAAACATTTATAATTAAATATAGATCCTGATTTCTAAAAAAAAAAAAAAAAAAGAAACATATATAAATAACTGCCTGTGAGTGGCAAAATGTTTTTTACTTTGTATCTAAATTTCAATATTATATTCTAATTTACACCCAATTGACTGCACTAAACAAACAAGTCGGATTGGGACACTGTGAACTCGGTGGTATCATCTCGGTTCACATTAGAGCGTAACATTTTACCTAGATTTTTTCCTATGAGTTTTAATGAATACACAAATCAGGACTTCTAAGTAAAATTATGATTTTTACTTAGAGTCCGAGACACGTCTGCGGGACTCGCCATATCAGACAAACCCCAATGAAATTTCTGTGATCCTATTCCTGCGTTAGTGACAACCCTGTGAATTTTACAAACTTGAGTCTACACTATGTCGGGAAGCTTTCATATAAATCTCAGCTTTTCTGGCCAAGTGTTTCTTGAGAAGACAATTTTCATAAAGATTTTCCCTGTATATTTGTAAGTAAAACTTTGATCCCCTATTGAGACCCAATCCACCCCCCCCCCCTCCCCCCGGGTCATTGGTTTTAACAAACTTGAATCTGTACTATGTCAGGAGGCTTTCATGTAAATTTCAGCTTCTCTGTCCCAGTGGTTCTTGAGAAGATTTTTGAATGACCCCACCGTATTTTTGCGATTATCTCCCCTTTGAAGGGGCATGGCCCTTCATTTGAACAAACTTGAAAGCCTTTCACCCAAGGGCGCTTTGTGTCACTTAGTTTGGTTGAAATTGACCCAGTGGTTCTGGAGAAGATGAAAATGTGAAAAGTTTTCGCCGACGACAGACAACAAACAAATTTTGATCAGAAAAGCTCACTTGAACCTTCGGCCCAGGTGAGCTAAAAAAAAATTTTTAAACAGGTATTATCAAATTGTCCCTGAAGTTGAATTTTGTTTATCTTGATGTCACGGGTAACCTGGTTCAAAGATCTATTTCTTCGACTCGTGGGTGGGGGAAGGTCACTGCTCCAGACCTAAACAACTTGAGACGGTCTCTCATCTTGTTTCTAACTTCTTTGAGGGCCATCTCTGGATTTTTCTCTGGTACAGAGGCTTAAAAGATAGCATAATGAATTATTTGAGAGGTTGCATAACAGGTTTTATAAATGAACATCATGCAAAATTTAAAATATCTATGTCTTGAACTTGTATATATGCACCTTCTGCATCGTCTTCCCTTTTATCTAAGCCATCTTTGGTCTCACGGGCGTTTTCCTGTCACACTGCATGATGTCGGTTCATCCACTGAAAACAGTGCCTTATTAAAAGTCACTTGATGATATTCTAAATTCATAACTATCTCTTCAAGTCCATGCTACAATGAAAGAGAACATGTACTAGATAAAAATATTGGAAACAGGATGATATTTTGTTAAGGTGTGACAATTCCACTAGACTACCAAAAAAGACGAATTATTACAAACCAAAAGTAAAAATACTAACCAGCAACGCCGTGTATTTTGAACAACTAGGCCTATCCCCCAGTTTCTGAGTGTAAGGTGAATCCTATATTCCTATCTGGAATCCATTCCATGCTTGATTGCATACTGATTCTGTTGAATGTTCTCCATCCTTGCGATTATTTCCCTGACTTCGCGCCCAGAAAGGAACATTGAAAAAAAAGCGCTTTGATCACTTGCGTGAACGTCAGGTCGTACACTGACTGACTCGTCCCCAGGTCAACACGTAACCAAAAGACGATCAGTTAAAAGTTATACAATCGACCAGTGGAAACCCAGTGTATAAGACTTCATATATATACATATGATATATTTTATACATGATATATCTTATATCGAATTAGAACGGGGAGAAGAAAAAACACGACAAGCTTCGTACATTGTACAAGTTGACCGAAACGACATCACCGGAAGTTACAACTTTCAAAGAAGTCATTTATGATTTAAAGATTTGTGAATGGAAATCAATAACATCGGAATGAAAAAGGACTACGGGGTAACGGATGACACTCTGTAAGTACCATATGCTTATTTTGTTTACGTTTGTAAATGATTACATGCATTGGAAAAATACACGCTTGATCGCTGGACCACTCGAAATTCCTCGATACAATCATTCTATTTACAGCTTAACATATCAAAACAAACTACTCTTCTTTTTTTTTAACGTAAACCATTGACTGGTTCGATCTAGATGGAAAGGGTATAATCACCAGAACATTGTATCATGGATATCCATCATTATGATTCTGTTTCGATCAGTTGACCTTGTTCTGTAATTATTACTGCTTCGTAAAATAACTACGGACAGTACGGTTACAAAATTTAGCATGGCAAGCTGATTGTATCCATCAGTGATAATTTATTGCTATTTGCACCTCAAAACATTGATGTGTCAAAGAAACTTTTCTAAATATAAAATTTTTAATCAGTGTCTTGAAAATTAAGTTTCTTCATTAATAATTTGTAATTAATTATTATTGCAGGAGATTGAGAACCCAAAAGGTACATGCTGTGCAAGAAAGATGTAAACATGCGAATTCCTAAATGTACTAAATATTAAAACATCAACTGCAATCTTCAGTGGTGACATCCAAAAGTTGATATGCCATTGGTACTTCAAGTGATACGACCGTGACATTGGAAAATCCTTTTGATACAGACATTTCTTAAAGTTCAGTTTCGAACATTAATGCCGCTGTGTCATCTCTGGAAATGGAAAAGCCTACCACAGAATCTGATGAATTTTTGAACATTCTTTCACAAAAAGGGATCTTCTTTATTTTGAAGAAGGTAGCCCAGGAACTGGAAATCTGTTATCAAAATGATCTTAATAATACACTGGACAATATTCTAACCTAAAAAAACCACATGACAAACCCGATTGAACTCCTGTGATGAAGCATCTCAAAACTCAAATTATGGTAGTCATTCAAGTGACATTGAGGATTTCAATAGCGCATTTGACAGTAAAGTGATTTTTATTCAAGTTCAGATTGTTGTCATTATAAATTTATAAGAAGTGTTCTCATAGCCAACATTTTTCAAGTCTACTTTTGATGAAATATAGTCTTTTCTATTACAACTTATTATGACATGATTGTTGTTGTATTCATAAATGTTCTTATCCACGAATCATTCACTGTTCTTATAGGGTTTTTTTTAGCCTGAACTATGTAGCAATGACATGTCAAGGTAATCCAGAAAATGTAAAATCTTTTCTTTGATATGACAAGGATTTAATTTTGTAACAATATCTAAAAGTCCTGTAACCCTCATTAAAGTCCTTTATAATCTGACTTCACTGGTTGTAAGATTTTGAGGGTAATTGCAAGACTTCTCTCTTTGCATACTTTTAATACGAAGTCCTGGAAAGCAATGTAAAGTCTTGCATTATCTTGAATGTATCAAGTATGAGATTTTTAGGGAATTTCTGGGACGATGTTTTCGTCTTCATTTTATAATAAAGTCCTGAAAAACACAAGAATGTCCTAGAAAAACCTGCTGCTATGAGAGTGGGACTTTGTAAGACATTTAGGTAATAAATATGTCCTAGAAATTCTTGCAAAGTCACTCTTGATGTAAGTGGGATATTCCAGGACAAATGCAGAAACATGAAGTCCTGTATTATCCCACTGCATTAGGACATGGGAGAAGTGGGACTTCACAAGGAAGTCCCAGGACTTCCAGGGATATCCTTCAATTAAGCAAAAAAGTGGGATTTATTTTCAGAGGGGTAGTATGAAAATTCACTTTCTTCCTAAATACCTCAAGGTCATTTAACAAATCACTGGAAGCTGGGATTTAATTGGGGTATTCAAAGCAAAGTTCTACAAACTACAATGCATTAATTCAGTACTACTGCATGTATTTAATTAATTGTTTTGACAAAAATAATGCACCAAATGTTCTCAGTGAAGCTATTCACTCTATCAAATTAGCCTTGGAAAGCAGTAGACCAGACACGATTAGAAACTATTGGATCCACTTTCGCTATTAAAATTCTCTTTCTTCATTACCAGGTACATTTTATTTCCTTGTGAGGGTGGACGATTGTAATCAATAATCCTGACATATTTGTCTTCCCATTCAATGAGCTAGGGCAAAACATTTCTCCATGTTGAATCTAGCCTATATGAAAATTTTGGTGCTCTGGTTACTGTCCTGACCAATCAGTTTTGATCAAACATGTCATTTGATTAAAACGGCTGCAGTGAAAATTTATACATAATTGTCCAACTTGCATGTGGTTAACAACACACCTTAACCAGTTTTCAAGTTTTGAATTGATAATTACATGTGATTGTGTTTTAATTTATTGTACACTCTCAACTACTGTATGTATGAGTATAATCATTTGAGGTGTGGGGTCCTTCTGAATAAGTCAGATGTAAAAATAATTTGTACCGCAAATAAAAGCAATGTCGAATGTTCATTAAGGTTCATCACTGTTTGTAAATGATGCATTTATAAAGTTAACATGTACATGATGTATGTTTGATCATGAATTTTATTCATGATCTGCTTTTATGAACCTTTCAAGAATCTGTTTATGAACGATGAATATCGTCGCAGGCCACTACGAAACGTACGCTCCTCTTCCCTTTCACCCGTGGCTCTCTGAGTTACAATTTCTTCGTTTCTCATAAATATGCATGACGTAATGTGTTATCAATAGAAGTAAAACAGCTATAATGGATGGGCAATTAAAACGTGCTCTTTTTGCACCGAAATTTTAGTAAACAAAAGTCCTACAAATCGATGACATCTGAACAGTTTCGCGGTTTATTTCTTTTATATGTCCACTTGTTCCAGGGGGGGAGGGGTAATTACCAATACACAACACTCGTCGTCATTATATAGTCTTCGAATATTTTATTAGAAACACCCGGTAGTATAAAGACTTCTCACCACCAGCTCTTAGTGACAGATCATTATGATCCTCATAAATACACCTACATAATTGCCAATATTAAACATGTGTACACAATGATTTGACATTTGTTAGTGGAAGAACAAGCGTTCTGATTGGTCAGAGTAATATAACCGCATTCTATAAACAGTTTAAATCTCTGATTAAGTCTTGCTCGGAAGCTCAACGATTGGCCGAATCACGGCATGCAGGGCTTGAAACTAACTTTTTATGTCACCAGTTAAAATGAAATATGTAATTTAACTCATTTACAATATGCCTTAGACAATATTGTAATACTTATGTGAGATTTATATTTACTTGAATCAGGTTTGCCTGATATCTACAGAGGAATGACAAATGCTTGTTTAAGATTCACAAGTATACAAGTATTTTCCAGAATGACGTTTTAGGAAATTGACCATGCAGTCCCATCAGACTTACTAAAACAAATGTCAGTCAGTTCGTCTGACTGACGGGCATATGTTAATTTCGAGCCTTGGTCATGCATATTTATGAGAAACGAAGAATTGTCACGCAAAGACCCACGGGTGAAAGGGAAGAGGAGTGTATGTTTCAGCTGTGGCTGCGACGATGAATGATGAATAGCTCATGAAAGTTCTTAAAGTCATGATTATCATCTTGCAGGGTCAGATACTCTAGGTTACAGAAGACGAAGCTCCACGTGTTCCTATACATACTTATAGTGGCAGGAGCCTTACATTTATAATACTAGATAGAATTTAAAAATCTGAAATGGACATTTCAGTTACTGAAAATGAACGATGATTTAAATAAAACTATCAAAGCAAAAAGAAATTGATATTTTAAAAAAAGAAATGAATTTAGCGACAGTTACCAGGTTACATAGAAAAATGAAATTAAATTATTTTGTGTTTTAATATAAAAGCATTAATGAAAGTATTGAAGTAGCACAATGTGTACAAATGAAATCTGTTTTATTTTTTATGATAGATGTACACGTAGCCCTCCTTGATATAATGCCAAACTTGCCGAGATATAAATGTTGGCCTTATAATAATGAGAACACAGTAAATTATTTGTTAAATGTGGACACTTTGAAGACTAAGATGGATATAAATGATTTTTTATCAAGAAACCTTGTATATTTCCATATTACCTCTCAAAGTGTCTAATTTTATAACTAATACATGCTGTCAATGATTTAAGCATTACTGTAAATTGATAACTTCTTGAGTGGTGAATGATGCAAATCTTTAAGCTATGGCCATATTATTTATACAATCATTTGTTGCAGTGAGACATTATGATATGGGGCTCCTTGTGGAGTCATGAGAAATTGGGAATATAAAGTTGATATGTGGCTAGCTCGATTGTATCTTGTTTAATGTCTCGCTTGAGAATTTTTCACTCATATGGAGACCTCACCAAGACCGGTGAAGGGCTTCAAATTTAGGCCTAATGCTCGGCGCTTACGGCCATTGAGCAGTGAGGGTTCTTTAGCGTGCCACACCTACTGTGACATATGGGACATATGGTTTTAAGGTCATCTCTGAGGAACCGTGACATTCACACCTGATGCCGAGCATTTGGTGATGGAACTGTCACTATATATACCTATTTTAACAACTTAGGTCTATCGCGGCCAGGATTGTGGTTATATAGTAACTCGTGGAAGGGGCATATTGACAATATTACGTAAGAAACAAACATCTTTGTGTATAGTATCTGTTTCAACCAATGTAGGAATTTTTTTTATCAGAGGCAGTATGACCATATAAACACAAGATGGCTGTGTAGCCCCTCTGACTATACTATTTGTATAATGATGGATCAATAGCATTGTAAATTAACAAATGTCAAATTAAATAAAATTTGAAAAAAAATTATTTTTGTTAATAAATACATACCTTTTAAACATTATGGAAGGGGAAAACCCTACTATAGGGGCAATTCATTTATGTAATAACTCTTTCCCCCAGGAGTAGATCTACTTTCCAGGAAAAAGAGCTACTATGGGGGAAAAGCCACTGTGCAACACCTGGTGGGGCTAATACGCAATTTCCGAGTTGCCCAATAGTTCTTTCCCTTTGTGGAACTCTTACGCAGTGAGACGCAAAACATACTATCGTCCACACGTTGTGGGTACAAATGCTTGTCACTGCCTTCATATATTGCCTAAAGGCCGATTATCAGACATTGAAATGCAACCAACCAAACCACAGGGACACACAATATTAGTAAATTTATTAGTATTTGATAATAAAATAGTTCAAACAAAAATCGATAATCACCATTTTTCTTTGATTAAAATATCACTCGTGCAGAGGAAGAAATAAAAAATAATTTCATATTTAATTTGATGGCCTAATTCAAACAAATATTGTACTTGATATGGTCAGTTTAATGTATACAAACGGCTGATATAAACAAAATTTACACTTTCATTACTTTTATCCGTATTTACATAGCTTATAGTCTATAGTATATGTATACATCTTGTACCCACTCGAGCGTTCAACAGAACACTGAACGTACCTCCATCACAGAAGAGCTGATATCTCGGAATACGTATATCATGAGTTCTTTAATGATCTATCATAATGGATGAAAATTTTAATGAAACTTGACTATTTCCAATCATATTTATAATCAAAGGGATCATAATAATGTAAATATAAGTAATAACTGTCTTTTTTAAAAAGAGGATTTATTGATTTATGCTTTACAAAATTGCTGGTACTCTTTTGAAAATACAGGAGAGTGTGAATATGCAACACTTTATGCCAGCGTACTTCATTAAGTATACAGGCATGAAGCATTGCTGTTTATACCCTCATGTATTTTATTATATTTACATTTTACGTTCATTTCTTTTGGAATATTCCCAGCCATTAAAATAGTCATACTACATGTATATATATGAAGATTCATACGCACATTGTTCACATATACATGTGGAAATCAGGCTATCGATCATTTCAATTGGTAAAAATATCAAAGATGAAAACATTTCAAATGTAAATTATATTTGATGATGTCTTATCATATGGAGTAACACTGTATGCTGTGCTGATTATTGCTTCCATTGTAGTGTGAAAACCTGGGTAGAGCAATTGAGCAGGAGTATTGAGGACTTTGAAAAAAACCTGCCGTTTACTACAATTGTAAGTTGATATGACCTTCTGAAGTTAGGTGTTTGGTGTATGTAACAGCTGCACAGATAACATATTCTGTAATTCTTGTTTACATCTGTGTTGTGATCGAGTCAATCAATTTCCTTCCTATTGCTTAACTGATATAATCAAATGTGTGTGTGTGTATATTTTGAGCAGTATTTTTAATTCAGCTTGAGTTATCTAATATATATACAGTGCTCCCTCAATATAGTGCCCCTAGTTATTATACCACCCCCATTTATAACCTGAAAATCCCAAAGAACAGATTTCCTCTTGGTAAACACCACCATTATAAAGCCAACCCTGCATAATGCCATATGCCACTGATTTTCAGGAACAAATGGCCAAATTTTATAGGGGTTACCCTGGATAATAATACCAATTACCCAATACCCTTCTGTAATCACACCCTTACTTTGAGAGTGGTGCGGTGAAGTGTGGCAGCTAGGCTCGATCGATATGATATTTAGGTGGTTAGGTTAATTAAGAATAATTGCTATATAAAATTCCAGATTATCTAATATTGTATATAGCCCAAATAAATAACGTAACCGAATTTTTTTTACTGCTCAGTGAATTGTCTGTAACAGTGCCATGCCCGCTTTATTGGCCAAATTGGTCTTGAAGAAATTATATCAAGGGAGCACTGTATATCTTACATTGATTGATTGATTGATTTTATCTTGTTAACGTCCCTCTCGAGAATTTTTCACTCATATGGAGATGTTACCAAGACCGGTGAAGGGCTTCAAATTTAGGCCTATAAGCTCGTCACTTACAGCCATAAAGCAGTGAGGGTTATTTAACATGCCACACCTACTGTGACATGGGACATCTGTTTTTAATGCCATCTCTGAGGACCTGTGACATTCACATCTGATGCAGAGCATTGGTGATGGAGCTGTCACTACCTGTTTTAACGACATTAAAGTCTTTCGCGGCTGGGATTCGAACCCTGACCTTTTGCATGCGGGGCGAACGCTCTACCTCTAGACCATAATATATATCTTATATTGAAAATGCAAACACATTTGTATATTAAGAAAACTAACAGATTATTTTACATGTATATTCAGAGTCACTTCTTTGTTGTGTGTATTGACTTGTGTTTTGTGTGTATTGACTTGTGTTTTGTGTTTATTGACTTGTGTTTTGTGTGTGTATTGACTTGTGTTTTGTGTGTATTGACTTGAGTGTTGTGTTTATTGACTTCTGTTTTGTGTGTATGGACTTGTGTTTTGTGTGTATTGACTTGTGTTTTATGTGTATTGACTTGTGTTTTGTGTGTATTGACTTGAGTTTTGTGTGTATTGACTTGTGTTTCATGTGTATTGACTTGTGTTTTGTGTTTATTGACTTGTGTTTTGTGTGTATTGACTTGTGTTTTATGTGTATTGACTTGTGTTTTGTGTTTATTGACTTGTGTTTTGTGTGTATTGACTTGTGTGGTGTGTGTATTGACTTGTGTTTTGTGTGTGTTCACTATTGATTTGTGATTTCCATTGTATTAGAGTCAGATGGGATATATTTAGATACATACATAATACCTAATAATGGACAATCATTCTAAAATCATAATAGAAAAATTGGTAGTAATTGGAAGTAGAAAACCATTTAATTATCAATACAGAATTGGAAATCCATGATAAAACACCAGCAGAACTGTATAGGAAGTGTTTTTTTTTTTTTTTATTGATAGGGAAAAACGTTTGATAATAAAACGGAGGGTGTGGAGAAAGTTGATGGAATGGCCCTCATTCAGGAGATGGCAGAAAAAGTAGCTCAGATGCTGGAGAACAAAACGGAAGCCCTCAAGGTAGATTACAAACAACATGTTCTGTTTCCGGTAATATGTGATCTAATCATAAAATACCCTCTCTACTAACCTTATAAACAGGGTTTTGAATTAACAGTCGCCCACTCGCCATTTGCGACTAAATTTCCGAGTGGGCAAATTAAAATTACGGTTCAAGTTGCCCACAAGGTGATTAGAAAAGAAGTAGAGACATTTTCTATAGTTATCTGGCCCAGAAAATGGATGATTTCAGTAGGAGTCCCAAAATCTGGCATTCAAATAAGGAATATATAAGCAAATCCAAACTACATTTAATTTGATCCAAAATTGCTTTATGTTGTATGACAGGAGCGTGAAGTTGGCATAAAATTGCCAAAAAATGCAAAAATCAATGAAAATGTTCATAAATTCAGGGAGTTTTCCTTTCAGAAAACATACAGTCCATGCGTCGAGCAAATTTATATTCAAACACATTTTTCATCTTCTCTTAATACACAATATATATTAATTTCATTTTGCTCGACGGATGGGCACACCTTTTCCTAAGCAATAATCTAGATGAAATTTAACAGTTATCAAGCTCTTTTCGAAAAAAGGTGGGAAGAACTCTTATTCATGACATAATAATGCTATAAAATAAGAAATAAATTTGATTTAAGTTGAGATAGTGTACGTGGCATGTGTTTAACTTATAATCAAAATACAGATCAAGCTTGATTCAAGACACATTTAAATCTGAGAATTTTTGGGGGCCTTTTTATGTACACGAAGTAAATTTAATATTTGCTTTTCAATTTTGTCAGATCATTTTCGTTTTTTTTTTTCTTTAGAAAAAGTTCGTAATCTGCGAAGCGCTTCATAATTAACATTTAGAATCACTTCTCTGCAAAGCATCTAAGTGATTTTGAATTGTCGATTTATAAATGAGGTCAGTGAACCCAAGAAACAAAAAATACAGACAGAAATGAGTATCAGGGTGATTACGATAAGACAAAGACAACGGAAGTTGTTGGAATCATGGAAGACCAACCAATTGTGGCTAGAAAATGTGGAAGCAGATGTAACTTATTCGTATTTTGAGTTTATACTTGATACCTCTTCTTCAGGAAAAAGGCTGGAAAACATGCTCGCCGCATGCATGGAGTGTTGAGGTCGGTTGGACTTCCATGATTTCAAACTTCCGTTATCTTTTTGTCTTATCGTATTCACCGTGATACTCTTTTCTGTAATGCCATCAAATGTCACAGGGTCCCGATTGTTTGTTGTCGGTTGCATGTCGTATAAACCAAACAGCATAACAAAACATGAAAATACTTTTCAAATAAAAGGTGTTCTAGTCAGTGGGCAACTAAATTTTGATGTGGGCCCCTATAATTGCAAGGTTCAGTAGCCCACATGACTACAAAAGTTTTGAAGTTAGTTTCAAACTCTGATAAAGATATCCCATTAAAAAAATTCCAGTGACATCATCCATTGTGATTATAGTCATTGAAAATTTGACTACTCAATAGGAGAATAATTTCACGGGTTGTAATTTTCACGTTTTTTTTTCTATTTTAGACACATTCGCGGGTTTATAAATTCGCGGATTCGAATCACTATAAACGGGTTTTTTTAAATACACATTGTGTATTAAAGAATAACAAAAATATTCACGGTTTCTTAAATTGGCAGATTTGTCTAGACTGCAAATATAGCGAAAATTTCCACTGTGATTTATTTTCCCCTATACAGTATTCAATACTTAGCATTTTGAATTGTCTATCAGGGTTTGAAACTAACTTGAAACCTTTGGTAGCCTCGTGGGCAATTGTACCTTTTAATTCTAGGGGCCCACATAAAAATTTAGTTGCCCACAAATTAGAACGCCTTTTATTTGAAAAGCATTTTCATGTTTTGTTATGCTGTTTAGTTTATATTAGTGCAACCGGTAACAAACTCTCGGGACCCTGTGGCATTTGATGGCATTACAGAAAAGAGTATCACAGTGAATACGATAAAGGCTGTTCCAGAAATGATCAAATGGGGGGGTCGGGCGGCAAACGATATTTTTTTGTGTGGGTGGTTGTATTTTTTCATATTTTATTTGGTCCGTGGTTGGACTGTTAAAAAAATATTTATTGTGGGTAGTGGGTAGTTTCTAATGTTTTTTTAATTTTGTGCGATGTGGGTGTTGAGTTTTCAGAATATTTTTATTGTCACTCTTGTCGTGTTGGTTACAAAACGTCGGAGAAAAACGTGCTTTCGAAATCGGAAAACGGAAGTAACATAGAACTATTCGAGTTGTCGCTCTTTGCAGCGCATAACTTTCCATTACGGCACTCTTCAAATTAGAGGCGCGTTTAGTAGGGTCCCTTGGGACGTGATGGCGGCGAAATCTGTTCTGTAGATTATAACAGTTTACAGTGCATCGATTTTGGGAATATTTTGAAACCAATAGGTATTCCGTTTTCTAATAAAAATAGGCAAACCTTGGTTGATTTATGCGAGGGTACCGATGCGTTATATTTATCAGTCAGTGTGATGGTGATATAGAGGCCTCCGGGCGCGGGCTCCATTAGAAGACGAACGATTCGTAGAAAAACATATCCATACCCATTTTGTGATAATAGTATCGCTTGGACTCCCAGTCTTTCCAACATTCCCGCCATAGATCATAAGATGCCTTTGATTGTTGATGTGACATCGTTTCTTCAGAACTAGTTGTGATACAATGTCGCACAGGCATTACCGCGTCATTGACTAATAATAAATAATATGTTTGAGCGAGGGCAGCTTCATATATGTACATATTTTGTAATGTTCATGCTTTGATCAGGTTCAATTTAAACAATATCTATTTGCAAAATACTCATTACATGAATTTTCTCCCAGGGTTTTATATTAAAAATCATTAAAACATGTATATGAATGTCATTTAAATATTTTTATGCTATATACATGTATACATTTTATTTCTGCTGCCTTCACTGTGACTTGCTTAAACTTTGATGCACGATCTGTTCTGAACTGTATGTTCTCAGCCTCGTATCTACTTCCTTTTTTCTACTCTCAATCTTTTCAAGTTATTAATTGTATGATAAAAATGCCCAAACTTTTCAAGTTTGTAAAACTATGTTTAAACAGCACTGTCTTTGAACACAAAACGCATTTCAATATATCATGAAATTTAAAAAATGAATCGATAAATTCAACTATTTGGCATGTATATGCCCCCCCCCCCCCCCCCCCCTTGCGAACCTATCTTAATAAATTAGAAAAATGAAATTCATATGATAATCCCCTTGTAGCAATGGTATGTTCCAAAAGAGTTAATTAGAACAAGTTTTATAATATTGTACATGATCCTAGTTGTAACACAATGAAGAAATATTTCAGCATTCACATATAATCATTGAATAAAATTGCAACATCATTGATTTCAGCCCCTCTCCTGGAATGCTGTTGTGAGGATACATTAATTAAGATCAATTTACAAAACTAGAATTAAGGATTTTTCAGTCGTTAATTTATTTAGCAAGTGGCATGAGGTTGGTTATCATGAGGGAGGGGGGGGGGGTGTCATCCTGGTTTGCATTACCGGACATGTTAGAAGGAAATGGATTGAAGAACTTGTTATTTTTAGTCGCGGGAAAAAACCCAAAGATTTTTTTAAATTTTTTTTTCAATCCGATCGATTTTTTGCAATTTTTTAAATAGCACTAATTCAGTACCTGTGATCCCTCACATATTCTAACAATTTTTAAGAAGTTAGTCTTCCCCCTTTTTTGTTTTGTTAGAATAATAAATTCCTATTGAGAATTTAGTATTTTAATCGATTACGTATGCCTAATGTTCACGTAATACTAATGTCCCGGTAGTATGACTTTTAACAAGTACATATTTAGATCCGCCACTGTCTGTCTTATGACGTACGTCAAAACGTAGACATGACGTCACACATCATCTTAGCCTGCCTTTCATAAACATTTCACTCCGTTAAACATTTCGCCTAATGGTGCGCTAAATTTTGGAGCTAGGAGGCCACAAGATTAGGATGATATTCCGCTTAAGTTCACAATCATATTCCAAGGTGTGACTTGGCGAGATCTCAGCCATTTTTGACAAGGGACTTCTGGGATTGGCGTCAAAACATTTTCCTTGTTAGAGGTTGAGATTTAGCTCGGATTATTTCCCGCGCTCTAGTCATTAGAGCTTGCAGTACGAGCCAGCGCTAGCTACTGGAATGTTTGTCCCGAAAACATCGCGAGATTTGTACTGTTTTCATTTTTAAAAATATTTTTGTGGTGGGTCTGGTTAGGTTTTTTTTTTTATTAGATGGGTCATTGTAAAATGAGTTATATTAATTTGATGGGTCTTGGGGCAATTTTTTATTTTTTTTTATGGGTGCTTGGTATATACAAAAGGTGCCTCCCTTTCGTTGTCTTTTTGTCTTATCATAATCACCGTGATACTCTTTTCTGTATGTATTTTCTTATTACTTGGGTTCACTGACCCCATCTATAAATCGCCACATTGTCAGTAATTCAGAATCACTTAGACCCTTTGAAGAGATTGTGTTAAAATTCTTCACCGTAGGCCCAAGGCGTTGAATAGTTCAGAGAGAAAAAATGTTTTCTCGGAGCTATCTTTATCTTATGTAAAAATGTTCTATTTTGCTATTTATCTATTACTTATATAAGCGAAAGTGATATATTCAGTAATTGCTTTTATTTTATTGTAGCATTTTAAACTTTTTCAAAGCTAAAATAATGACATCACAGATGTAGAGACAATTAATGCCTTTAGCATGTTTACTATGTTATATTTCTAAGGTAAAATTTTGACCTGATGATGCAGGACAATTAATGCCTTATGTTATGTTTCTAAGGTAAAATTTTGACATGATGTTGCGCAGGACAAAGATTGAAAGTACATTGCAACTGTGATTACATAGATCAATAATTTTAGCTGAAATAGAATTATAAAGTTGACAGGAAGATCCTACTGAATTGGTGTCCATTTGAAATGTGCAAACCTTAAAAAAAAGATTATTTTTTTCCAGAAAAATTGCATAGATATTTTAAAGAAAGATCAATATAAATGATATCAATTAGCCATGCAGTGTTATTTTAAGTGTCAAAATGTATAATGTCATCAGTGAAGACATTAGACTAAATTAAATAGGTCGGTTCTAAATTGAGGGTTTCGTGCATGGGAGAATGTGATATTCCTTTTATTGTATAAATTTGAAATGAGTTTCGGAGCATATCAAACATGCCCATCACTTGCATTATTTTTAAAGGTGTTCAACAGAGGAAAATTATATGATATTGAATTTAGATTTCATGACTTTGTTATTGATGTTTTAAAATTAACTTGCTCTTACGAAAATGATATGGTAAGTATATGTATCACTGACTCCCATTGAAGATTCCCAAAAATACTACTGATTAATAATTATAAAAGAAGGAGGAGGGGCTATACTAGATTCAGGTTATCTGTCTGTCTATAGACCAATACGCCGGTTTCGAGATACTCTCCCTTGACGACGCTCTTCAAGGTAGGAGGTTAAATTTGTCCCATAATAAACCGGAAGGTGGGACAGATTTATGTCACGGTTTGTATACATTGACAACTATGCCCGTGTATCATTGTTGCGTGCCGGGATGTACGTCTTCGACGAGGAAATACACCAACTTGGACAAATATCCTCATATGAAAGACATCAAGTTTTTTTCGCTGCCGAAAAAGACTAATCCGCGGGCTAGACAGCAGTGGATAAGGCTTATCAGATGAGAGAAATCTTGGGTACCGAACAAGTACAGAAGGATTTGTTCGTGCCATTTTGAGCCAGAATCATCAGTACCAACATTATTCCCTTACAACAATTACAAAAAACCATGCTTTAGTAGGTAAGTGGAATTATTTGCACTTACAACGAATAATAATCAAGTAACCATTATAGGAGCCTAAGCAGACGACAGTAAACTTTGTATTTTTACAATGCATTTTTCAAATAACAAATTCATTATTTGGAATCAGATTTTCTGACATGCAGCTAGTGCTCCATGTATCTTTCGTTTATTTTTGTAAATTTCTTAAATAAACATGCACTGATAGCTTTTATAATTGTTAAAATATAAAATTTAAACTGGCATATTTCAATGGGGAAATATTTGACAGAAGAACCAGTAACTCTACACAGTGTGGTTTCCGTGGCGATGCATGTGATGATGGTGATGATGCTGTGAACATTTTTGAGAATCCACATTAGTATGAGGAAGATGACATCCCATATGTTTCTAAAGAGATAGATGTCCAACAGGATATGTATGATGGTAATTATTATAGATGTCTATGTTTTCTTAATATTCGTTTGATAAAGTGTTATGAAAATTTGTTTGAATTCACCTGGTCTTGTTATAAAAACCAAGCATCAGAACTTCAAAACTATAATATATAGAATCTGTTCCTTTTTTGTATGATAAAATTAAATATTAATAAACAATATTTAATAATTGTGTATGAATGTATATGTGTGTAATCAATATTAGGGGTTTATATACATATATGTATGTATGTATATTGCAATAGGAAAGACATGAAATCATACAGCCAAAACAATTAAAAGAAAAATACGCAGTTCCAAAGTATATTCATGTATTTATTTATATTTTGAATATGCATGGATTATTTTCTTTCATTAAAATAGAACTAGTATTTATTATCAAATCATGCAGGACCCAAATTGGCATAAATGTGTAATATGTATAATTATGGATATAAGTAAAGACAATACACAGGGAAGAGTAATTTGTTTGCATTTAATACACTGTCATTGGTGGTATGCAGACATAAGTACTCAGCTGATATGTAAATATCTGCATTATCCTTAATGCAATATATAATATGCCTGGTGAAGCAAGAGTTGGTGCTAGATATGTATATATTAAATGTGGAATTGCATATGCAATATATATATATAAATATATATAACTAACAAATATTTCAGGTAAGTTCAATGTGAAAAAAGTGGAGTGTGTCACAACATCTCCTTCTCTTGACCATGATTATGGGACTGGTTCATCAACAAGTTCTGCTGATGTAGAGGTACAGGATACAGCAGTGCAGACAGATACAACGATGGACGACATTAGAAGTATGTCTGATGAAATCAAACGCCTTCAGTCAAAACTTAATGACAAGACCACTTTATGTTTTTCCTTACCATAAATAGTGGCAGGGGTTGAAAATGATGTAGATTCATTGCTCAAAATCTGTTTTACTATATAATTAATGGGGTCATTTCCTTTATAATGACAAGCATTGTGTAAGATGGAAGAAGTAATTCTACCACATCTGTATTGGTACCAGTTAACTTACTCTGACTGGTGGTCAGTTAATCTATTGATTTCATTACAATCATTTTCATCTATGCATGTTGATAGGTAGTCAAATACTGATATATTTCCATTAGGATCAAAGTTTGAAATACATTGCTTTAGGGTTTTGGGTACATTTTCTTCACTGTTATCATTGGCAAGAACTTCAATAATTTGAGTGTCAAAACCTTTAGCTAATTCTAAAAGCATACCATCAACATCACAATTATTTGTAAAAAGAGTTGTCGGGTCAAAACTGTGTTCAAATGGTAGAATACGAGACTGTTCAGTTGACTGTTCAATTTCATCCAATAGTTTGGGTTTTGACTCTTTCCGAGGAACATCCCACATACATTTCCTGTCAGTACATGTTTCAGAATTCCTATCAAGATGCCTCTCTGACCACAAAGTCAAACTGAACAATAAGGCCACAGCATGTTAACATCCACCATCATCTCTGTATAAAAAGATATACTTTATTTAAAAAATAATCTTGATTAAATTTTTATGCTGCAAATATTCTCTTACATGATCTATAGCTATGAATATTTTTTATATCCTTAAGAGTATATATTTTAATATGTTTACTACAATGTTTCTTACAATAAAGGCCGGGTGATCAGATTCACAATTACACACAATTTTTTGTTTTTCACTGTTAATGAACAAAATGTAATGCCCAATATGTTTAAAAAGTTATGGCAACTTTATTATTATAGAGAGGTTATCATTTGTTGTGTATATATACAAAGATCAAGGTTCATGTATGTTATTGTTTAATAAGTGTTGAAATGTATCTGGTTAATTATCAAACTTTGATATATTCCATCACATTTCAAGTATACTTTAGGTGATATGTGCCATTTAAAATCAAAATTTGTTTTCAAGCATTATTAGGATGCTTTGAATGACAAAATTAACATTTCATTAGTCTGTAAAAGCTGAGAAGCAAAACTCAGTTCTTGTTTATATAACACATAGTTAAGGCTGAGATATTGCTCTTGTCCTTGCATTAAGAAGGTCGAAGTTTTGGTTGTCAACTTTTACTGTTTACTGTTTTTTTTTTTGTTTTTGTTTTTTATTGTTCATCATATTTAAATTATGTAATCATAATTGGAAATAGGGTAATTCCAACTGTTATGAGTTATCCTTAGATTCTGTTAAATGACATCATTATAAGTCATGTTCAGTTGCCCAACTCTATTTTGTATTGCTTATAGTAATTATGAGATTGATCGTTGTTCGTTATCTTCACCTTTGGTGTCATATGTTATCCTGAAGTTTTCCAGGTTATTTATTTTTACATTGTTATAATTGCATAGTGCAATGATTATGTCAGGTTTCAATTTGTGATTTTAGATTTATAATCATGACATTTTGTGATATTTTACACCTGAATAAATTGAAACTTGAAATGAGTTATATTTTATTGTTTTAACATAAAAAAATGAAGAAGAAAAATTGTTCTAAAAATGTGAACCAGCCCCTTTAATTGTACAATTAAAATGCTGGAATACTTATCTATATATCATGTATTCTTATCAGCATGATCAGCCAATATCCATGTTTAATGAATGTATTAATTATAAACAGAATATTATCCTTGACATTGAGCAGTTTTACTTTCTCTGATGACATGATTATTTCATAATGTAAAAAAAAAACAACCCTAATTGAAATTGTGTAATGTGAAACTTAATCGTTATAATTAATTTTGATATTAAACATTACTTACCCAGTGCAATCACAGCCAGCAGAGGTACAACTCCCATCAGTGCAATTAAGCAGGCACCATGTCCTATATGGATCAGCTGACTGTGAGGTCTCTCTAACACACAGCGATTTTACATATAGATGGTTGTGAGTTAACTCATGACAATGAACAGAGTGGATGTGATTAGATTTAAACAATTTGTAACCTCGTTCAGACTTGTAATGCTGAAGACGGACAGGAGACCACTCCACATTGGCTTTAGAGAGTAAATAAACAAACACATCAGCTTGAGTAAAAACTGGAATATGTTGTAAATCCTCTGACCACTTATTCAGTTCCGGAGATGATACAGTTGGGAATTCAATTATTTTTCCATCAATAATTACACAGCTTCTCTGATGAAGAAAGTCTCTGGTGTCATCGGGCATTTTCAACACGGGTAATTTTAAATCCACTGCTTTTTTAGCCAATTCCCGAAGCTGATGGACGCTATAATCACTAACAGTCATTCCCCGTTCAATAAGAAATTGTTTGAGTTGCGGTTTTAGCAAAGAATCTATGTTTAAAGACATGTCTATTTTTAGCGGTCGCTATTGTTTTCATTGGTGATGTTTCCCACTTTCGCTTCAACTCGCGTGCTATACGCGCCTCCTAAACAGGAGAGTTCATATCTCGAAACCGGCGTATTGGTTTCTTCAGTTGATTTCTCTTTCACTAAGAGCCATGATACTTCACACACAGACCCGCCAATGGATGAGGATGATCCCTATTGTTTTGGGGATCCAAAGGTCTCAGGTCAAGGGAACTGCCAATATGATGTAGGAAAATAGTTTCTTGTTCTGAAGTACTGGTTGCCCTTTTTAGCTCCCCTGAGCTGAAAGCTCAAGTGAGCTTTTCTGATTGCCTGTTGTCCGTCGTCTGTCCGTCTGTCTGTAAACTTTTTACATTTTTGACTTCTCCAGAACCACTGGACCAATTTCAACCAAACTTGCCAAAAGCATCCTTGGGTGAAGGGCTTTCAAGTTTCTTCAAATGAAGAGCCATGTCCCTTTCAAAGGGGAGATAATCACAAAACTGCAAAAATAGGGTGGAGTCATTTAAAAGTCTTCTCAAGAACCACTGGGCCAGAAAAGCTGAAATTTACATGAAAGCTTCCTGACATAGTGCAGATTCAAGTTTGTTAAAATCATGACCCCGGGGGTTGGATGCAGGGCCACAATAGGAAAAATCTTTAAAAATCTTCTCAAGAACCACTGAGCCAGAAAAGCTGATATTTCATGAAAGCTTCCTGACATAGTGCAGATTTAAATTTGTTAAAATCATGGCCCCCGAGGGTAGGATGCGGCCAGAAGGGGGATCAAAGTTTTGCATACAAATGTATTGGGGAAAATCTTTAAAAATTTTCTTCTCAAAAACTACTGGGCCAAGAAAGTGAAAATTTACATGAAAGCTTCCTAACATAGTGCAGATTGAAGTTGGTACAAATCTTGGCCCCCGAGGATAGGATGGGGCCACAATATAGAGGATCAAAGTTTTGCATACAAATATATAGGGAAAATCTTTAAAAAATTTCTTCTCAAAAACTACTGTCCCAGGAAAGTTGAAATTTACATGAAAGCTTCTTGGCATAGTGCAGATTCAAGTTTATGAAAATCATGGCCACCGGGGGTAAGATAGGCGACAATAGGGGATCAAAGTTTTACATACAAATATATAGGGAAAATCATTAAATTTCTTCTGAAAAATCACTTCCCAGAAAAGTTTACATATTCACATGAAAGCTTCCTGACATAGTCCACATTCCATTATAGGAGTTATGAGATTAATCACTGTTCGTTATCTTCACCTTGCATGCTTTACAATTATTTCCATCATATTATATGTTATTTTATTCATTACACTTATTTTAGCATTTTGAATCATGCAGTTACATTAGTACTTAATCATATCCAGCTACCATACCTAAACACTTCTTTCTGAAATAATAAGAAGTTGATTTGTTTGATAAATTCTATTATGGAAATCAAAATTCAGATAATAAATCATATAAATATAAACTTCATGATGCTACACCCCTCAGTGAAAACTTTGTGTACATTGCCCGAAATGTAGATGTCACAAAACATCAAGCCCAATTTAGAGTCGTATCTCAACCATTCCCTATTAAATTTCCGTTTTTGTATGGGAGATTTTGCAATTTGGACAGAATCAGATGTTTGAGCAGGTGGGGTTGACTGTTTATAAAGCCAAACATAGATATTTATTTTAATATTAGACTGACTAGGGTCAGAAGCTACAAGTTTAGTGTCAAAATAGAATGGGGTGCATAGTCTTATGAGATTAACATTTTTATACTGTTGCGCACCGAACTTCAAAGAAAATTATTATGAAATATTCGAACTAATATCAAACACATCAACATCAAAATCTTGTAATCAACGAGTTTGGCCGCAAAAACAAACAATTGATGTATTCATATATACATTATACACAATAATATGGCCAATTTGATTACCGGTCGGTTCTCTGGTTAAGAATTGACATTAATGTGGAGATGATAACACGATAATGAATAAGACTTTAAATGTTAAACAGTTGACCACAGCAGGGTAAACAGCTCTCCGATGTACTTTATTACATAATCATTCACCAACTTTTTTGCAGCCATAAATTACCTGAGGCTGTGACCAGCTCTGTGCACTGGAGCGACGTGAGATTTTCGGTCACACGCGTTGACTGAATAAACAGATTTTGACTGCATAAACAAACAGGCGATAATGTGTCACTGACAAAGGATTTAAAATATAATTTATTGCAAAAAGGGATTTTCGCCACTTTCATTTTTTTTGGTTGCCATTTTTGAAAAAAATTCGCCAATGGCGAAGCCCAGCTCGAGCACTGATCAAGAACAAGAAAACTGGACTCTGATAGGAAAACATTTTCCACTGGCCTTAGAGATTTCGCCTTCACCTAGAGTCATCATCCGATAATTTCACAGACTCACATAGGATCAAGATAATTTAATCCCTTTTGATTTAGGGATCAAAAGGTCAAGTGTACAGTGGATGGTGGATGGCAGTGAAATGGTGTTGGTTCCTTAACTTATTTCTCTTTTCATATAAATTAGTCAACATATTTCATTCCCTTTATTGTGTTGGGGTTAAGCAAACTGAAAACTGATAAAAAAAAGTTTCATGGCTTTATGTGATTTCTCATTTTACTTGAAATTAAAGTTACGTTTTTCGAAAGAAATGTTTTTCAATTTTGATGTTAAAAATCAAAAATATACCTCATTTAATATTGACAACCAAAATTTGGACCGTCTGAATGCAAGGATAAGAGCAATATTTTAGCTTTGATTCTCTGTTATGTAAACAAAGACTCAAGTCTTTTTATGTAAACAAGCAAACCAGTGAAACATTAATTTTGTAATTTAAAGCATGTTCATTTTGTACAATCACAAATTTCAACATTTAAATGACACATTTTACCTTAAGTATACTTGAGATGTGGTATATTTATTAAACTTGAATCAATATCCATTTATTTTGAAAACCCCGTAAACAATAACACACCTCAATCTTTGTTTTCAAAACAAATAATAAACTCTCTATGATGAGCTTATGTCATGAGGAATAACCTTAATTTTTTTGTGAAACATTCTAAACATATTAGACTATATTTTGATCATTTAAAGTGAAAAACAAAATTTGAAGAAAAATCGTGAATCAGTCCCTTTAAATGAAAGTTCATATACAGACTTGCTGTGGGATGAGGAGGACCTTTTCTTGAGATTGGAAAATGGTCTTTGGGTCACAAGTGGTCACAGGTGTTTCCCATTTCACTCTGCTCACAATGTACAACTTTCAATTCGAAGGAAACAACTAAGCACATCTTCAAATTTTCCACAACTTGACCTATGCTCCATTTGTACTTGTATTTTGTGTGTGTGTGTGGGGGGGGGGGGGGGGGGTTATTGGTCCAACCAAGGCTTGGCTGGTCTTGAGTTACTTATATCATTTAGAGTAATTCTCAAGCCCTTTGTCTCTCATGTCTTAATTACCATGTCTTTCCAATTCTGACTGGTACCAAGTTAATTGAGAATTACATAGAATTACAT
Organism: Ostrea edulis; assembly: GCF_947568905.1. NCBI lineage: Eukaryota > Metazoa > Mollusca > Bivalvia > Ostreida > Ostreidae > Ostrea > Ostrea edulis. Next base: position 58,380,553 of record NC_079170.1, on the reverse strand, counting down.
ATGTAAACAATGACATCTTGCACAGTTACTATAGTCTGGCAATTGGTGACTTTCAGAGCTTGGTGAGTGGAAGTGTGGTAAAGCTCTCAGACTTTAACAAAACAACAAAATGAATGGGAATCATGATTTTGTGCTGCATGCCAGGGACACTTGTTATTACTGTGTGATAATGGAGCACGGATATGATTGTTAGCAGGAATGTACTATTTATGAAAGCAAGTTAAGTGCTAGTTGTGAAATTGAATGTATTCTACAGCATCAAGTCAATGATGTGTGCACCACCACCAACATAATGGCATATATGAATTGTGTTGTAATTTCTCAAATGGAACTTCTGATTGATGGTAATGATTCCCATAAGTTATGATTTCTGCTGATTGTGTTACTCATGTACACACAATCACCAACACTGTAACACAGATGACAGTGCACGTCAGTTTTGTGAGGGTTTACTAGTACATGTATTAGATTGGGATTGAAATCTAAATTTTGTTTTTCCAAAGTGGACGACAAAGATCAAGTTATTATAAGTTAATTCTTAACTTTGGATTTATTAGAAAATGATAAGCTGGTTCCTGAATTCCATTATATTTTGAGTAAAATGCATATACTAAGAAATTTCTTTGAAAATCATTTTCTCAAGAACCACAAGGGAAAATTCACTCATTAAATCAAAATGAAAACATTCTCAAAAAATGAAGATTTAAGTTTGTTCTCACCTTGATATCAGGGACAAGGGTGGGGGTTAAATGAAGTTTTACATAGAGATATATATATACAGGTGACTCGAGATAACTCGAAGTTCAAGGGACCTTGATAAAACTTTGAGCGATTGAGATGTCAAAGGTTGAGTAAAATCCGGAAATTAAAGGTCCGACTTTTATGGTTCAGATTTTATAACAACCGAAGTGCATATTTACAATATCCCGGAATTTTTTTTTCATACTGTCCATATTTTTAGGTAATTGACATGATTTCAACAACATCAAACTTTATCTTGCATAGATAAATTATTTTCAAAGTTGATGTATAATGTTCTTTTCTCATGGTAAGATATATGTACACTTATTATTACACTACAAATTTCTCCTACATAATAAAGTTTTGCAGTCATTAACTACACACAGCACAATCGTCACAATTTTCAGTCACTTTACGCAAAGATGCAATTTCTACTAATTAAATAACAATATTTCCTTGTCTCATTGTCAAGTCCAAACAAGCTGTAAATTTGACTATTGTCCAAATATATAACAAAATCGAAGCATAGGGGGAAGGTCAAATTGACCAATTAAACAATTAACTTCCACCCTACAAGGAATCACAGGCAATGTGTTACCGATATAAACAATGAACACAACCATGCTAGCCCCCTGAGGCATTCACCATTATCCAGATAAGGTCCAAGCGGAAATAATTATACGCTTGAGTGAAAGTGTGTATATGATATATACCACCACTTGGAGAGATTGAGAGTAAAAACAATGAAATATATGTTTTATGGGATCCAAAGATCAAGCAATTTGCTTAGTTATATAGAGAAAAAAATTGGGATTGGGATTTCACTTTGAGAGATCGAAGTTTGAGCCATCGAGAGTTACATCCTCTATGTACTTGTATATAGGAAAACTCTTGAAATTTTCTCAAGAACCACAGTGGTACAATTTTGATGAGATAGGGATTTAAAACTTTAGATAAAGAGAATGAATGTACATGGGAAAATACAGTGTCTCGGGTGAGTGATATGGCCCATGGGCCTCTTGTTTGAGTTCACTTGGTTTATTTCTAAGAGACTATATTAGCCCAATTTGCTATGGAATTTACAGAATTATTCATGATTTAAATGCTGCTGCATGTGAACTGTATTGTCTGAATGAGTAATCAGGTTTTGGATTTTCCTGATGAGATATATGGATATCCTGTGTTTCTTGTTCGTCAAATTAATTTTTAGAGCCAACAAACATTTTAGTAAACATAGATAATGTCATAGTGACATGGTGTGTATTTATGTTGATTCTACATACTCCAAAATACAAAAGTTTTCATGAGATTTACCACTTTGACTTGGTTTGTTCTAGAGAGCTGTAACGGTGGCAGAATCTGCAGCAGCCAACCATAACTTCACTAAGGACATAACAGAATCAGTAAGTCAGACAAGTCATTGCTACATAGAGGGCAGGATAAAGCACGTCAGACTAGTCATTGTACATGGAGGGCAAAATAAGTTAGTCATTACTACACAGAGGGCAGAACAAGCAAGTCAGACAAATCATTTTACATAGGGGGGGGGGGGGGGGGCAAAATAAGTAAATCAAACAAGTCATTGCACATGGAGAGCAAAATAAGTAAGTCAGACTATAGTCATTGCTACTTAGAGGGTATCTTCCTGACTCAAGGGTTTCTGATCCCCTCCACTTTATATATATACATGTATAATAAAAATTTTTTTAAAAAGCAGAGCAAGTTAAAGTAGTCACTGTACATGGAGGGCAGAATAAGCAAATCAAACAAGTCATTGTACATAGAGGGTAGAATAAGCAAGTCAAACAAGTCATTGTACATAGAGGGCAAAATAAGAAAGTCAAACAAGTCATTGTACATAGAGGGTAGAATAAGCAAGTCAAACAAGTCATTGTACATGAAGGGCAAAATAAGAAAGTCAAACAAGTCATTGTACATAGAGGGTAGAATAAGCAAGTCAAACAAGTCATTGTACATAGAGGGTAGAATAAGCAAGTCAAACAAGTCATTGTACATAGAGGGTAGAATAAGCAAGTCAAACAAGTCATTGTACATAGAGGGCAGAATAAGCAAGTCAAACAAGTCATTGTACATAGAGGGCAAAATAAGTAAGTCAGACAATTAAGTCACGGCTATATGGAGGGAAGAATAAGCAAGTCTGAAAACTCACTGTACATGAAGAGCAGAAAAAGTAAGTCAAACAAGTCATTAGTATATGAAGGGAAAAATAAGTCAGTTAGGTAACTTAGGTAAGTCCTGGATTATGGTGCATGGATGGAACCAGCACATTTATAAGTCACATGAGTCACTACTGCGCAGACAACATAAAAGACTCAGCCTCGAAGTTACTCAACATTACAGATGTTAACAGTGTACTTCACTTGTTTCAATGATAATACAGAAAGTTTTATTAATTGCATGAATAGGTTGTATGTAAAAATTATTTTATTTTTATAGATATTTTCCATTCCAACCATTTAAAGTTAGAAATTGTGCTAGGGATGCATTTTCATCAATAAAATGTTTAATGATTAAACAATAATTGTTTATTATAGATATTGCCAGCTTTACTTTATGCTTTCTTTCACCATGGTAAAACTCTGTATACCAGGAAGTGGACAAAAAAAAATGAGTCTATTTTCAGAATTTAGTGAATTACTACAAGTCTAAGGATCCCTCTTACAACGACTTGTCTAGCATCCTGACACCCAATGAGAAGTTTCGACAAAGCGTCAACACCACTGTCTCATCTGTTCACATCCCTGTAGAAATCTACGAAAAAGGTCAGCAACCATGGCAACAATCTGTACTTAAATAGAACTAGACATCCTTTTAAACCTTCAAAATAATTCTAAAAGCATTTTGTCATCCACTTTGTTAAATTGTAGATCCTGATATTCTCAATGCTTTGATGTGGTCTCATGAGTTGGATAAGGTGTTCACGGAGAACTACGAGGATGACAAGGAGATACTATGGCAGTATTTTGGCAGCCAGACTGGGTTTATGAGGTCATTTCCAGGTTAGTACATTTAGCAAAAATGCAAAATTTTGTTCATGCAGAAATAAATTGTACGACTGAATCAGAATTCTGTTTAAGTATATATATATAATCAATCAATGTACTCTAAGATTTGTGCACTACGATAATGTAATGGTAAAAAGTACCATTCTAAGACTTGTGCACTACGATAATGTAATGGTTAAAAGTACCATTAATTTAAACAATATTTTATTATGTATGAAACATAAATGGATTAGGCAGCAGGCTTGCAGCCTATATAAGCCTTCTCCAAAGTACAATTCCATGCTAGTTCATTTCTTGGATAAATGGTCTTAGTAATCATTCATAATAATGCTGTGGACATCATATGAAGGGTGTCACTCTAGACACCGGTTTCATGCTTGCTACATCCCATAAATCAATTCTATTCCTGAAAATTTTATTTTTGTGTAAATTTTCAAGGTTGTCTTGTCACAAAAGTAAGGTTTCTTTTGAGCAATGTGGCCCATGGGCCTCTTGTTTCCACTTGATATGTAGAATGAAATCGAACCAATATCAATATGAACAACTCATTGACAATTAATTTCATTGGAGACAAAATCAGTTGCAGGAAACCACATCTCCTCAAAATTAACAAACTGGATGAGAACTTTGTGCATAATAAAAGAGTGATCAGTACATTTCACAATGTATGTCATTTTCTCTATTGTCACTGGGAGCAAAAACAGTACTAAAAAACACAAAGACTGCGATGGTGAAAAAATATTCCACACCAGCTTCAGACAATGATACCAGCTTTTACTGCAAAAATCTCACAATTTTTCATCATCAGAGGTCTGGAAAACAAATTTTTCAATTGTAGTATACCAGAATTTTGTTCTTTACAGCAAGTCTATGGAAGATGACAGATGATGTAGATTTGTATGATGTTAGGCGTAGACCATGGTAGGTATCAAACATGAAATAGAGAGTTAGAAATAGTTATACATCAATGCACACTGTATTAATCAAAGTTCTGACATCTTGAATGAAATGTTTAAGTCGATGGTTATTGAACCCTGATTTATTATATTTACATATGATTTCTAGGTATACACAAGGCTCAAGCTCACCAAAAGACATGCTGATTCTGATTGACACGTAAGACAATGAATGACTGAATTTGTTATTTTCATAGCCGTGCAATATGTGAACACGTTTGCCTTGTACCATTGTAATAGTCATTTAAGGAGTCTCCATATTTGACCACAACATCACTAGCAATTATGACATCACAATCAATAACGTTGCTGCAAAATGCTGCTGGCCAGATGCTGTTTGAGCGTTCACTCTTAAGTCTCTTAGAAATATATGATATCTGTAAAACCAATCAATCTGTTATTACTGTGTAAAGCAGAAGCTTAAGTATTCTCTCTCTAAAATGAATATCCCGGACAATTTTCTAGTTTTACATTACTTCAGGTTTATAATCTCACCATCATGAAATAGTGTGTTTATCAAATGCAAATAGCAGTACCTTAACAAAAGCATAGACTTGATGTGTACTTGTTTGTTTGTTGAAGATACATATACACTGTGTATGTATTTGTCCAAGTTTTAGACAGTAACATTGCATAGCATCAGGTATATTGTAGTGAAAATACTGTGAATCTCGGGCATTATTCCTAAGATGTAAACATTATGATAACTAACTTGTAGAGCATGACAAAATAATTATAAATATTAAAAATCTTATTGGGATGAGTGTCTTCATCTCTTATCGCAATTCACCATTGAATTAGAACGCTTTACCCGATATAGTATTGCATTGTGTAACGACACAATTGAATGAGACGATCGAACAGTTTGAATGACATGTTTGATGTAATACAACAAGAGTTTTCATTGGCCGATTACAGCCTGCCCACTTTCTTGAGCTGATTCAGGTGACCGGTGATCATATAAGATGGATGGACTAGAAAATTACTACCTGGAGAACTGTAGCTCTCTGAAAAAATATTGTGACAGAACAGAGCTACAGATCCAGCTCTTATAAAAAACCTTCGATTTACGGGGCACAAAAAGCTGTGCACGGTTGAGGCCTGATATCGTGTTATCGGTGTATTCTTGTGTTGCTGTCTCATAAATTCAATATAAAAAATCTTAACATATTTTCCTACTATACTTGTGTCCAAACATACCTTCAAATATTCATTAAAGCCACACACGACCCGAAAACTCGCAGCTTCAAATGATTTCATTTGTTGACTTATCCATGTTAGGTAGCTGGTCAATTCGAACTATGTTGGTGTTGGTATCTATTCATAAATTTGGTTGTAAGTTATGTATTCACTCTTCATTAATTATCAACACGAATAATTAATAGAAATTAAAAGATATAGTTTTTGTAAAGGTAAAATAAGCTCTTGATTAACGAAAATGCTACATAAGCCCATTATGGTCCTTAACACTCGTGTGGCAGAGATGGAGACCGACCCAGACTAATGAAAGCTGCATTGCCATGAGTTTAGCTATTTGAATAATTATCATTTAATGGAACTGGGATAATATATTACTTAAAATATTTAGCTAAAATATTTATGAGGGTATTAGTTCACATCTAGACGCTATTGTGTCAGTATGGAAATAAACCGGGATTTGAATTGACCAACTACTTAACATGGCTACGTCAACGAACGAAATCATCAAAAGCTGTGAATGTTTTCTAATGCCGACTACTCCCGTATAAGGGAATTTGGGCGGACTTATACATATGGACCAATGAGAGTTTCTGTTGCATTTCGCAATTGTATTACAAACAGATTCAATTGTGTCGTCACAGAATGCAATACTATATTGGCCAAAGCGTTCTAATTCAAAGGTGAATTGCGATAAGACCCACTCATCTATTGACCTCTAATATCCATTCACCAGGTGACCTCTGATATCCATTCACCTATTGACCCCTAATATCAACTCACCTATTGACCTTTAAGATCAAATTCATTGTTTTGCAGTATGTACTGAGGATATGGAATATTTACTAACATGGCACAATAAATTTTGGTTCAAGATCTCTTTATTCAGGGCATAATCTGCTCCGATTTAACTTTAACCTGTAAGGAAAATATCCCTTTCTGACAAAAACATCATGGAGTATCGAGACACTTTAAAGTGATAGCTTCATGAATTGAAATTAGCCCTTCTGCGAAAGGACTGCAAGGATGAAAGGTGTGAAAATAGAATTGACAAATTCAATTATTGCTGATACCTGACAATTTGATATGTGATTGAGCTGATCGTCATGGTTACAGGAGTGGCAGTGTGGTGGGTCAGTCTCTCCAGCTGATGATTGTGGCTGTCAAGTCTATCCTAGACACCCTCGGAGAAAATGACTTTGTACAAATTGTCAAGGTACATTTAATCTTTTGATATGTCTTGATTCAATTGAATATTTTTTAAGTACAGTGAAAACTGCCTAATCCAACACCTGTGCAATCCATTTCACTCGGCTTTCTGACCCTTATTTTCATTCTCAATTTCATATTTTCTTTGTTTTTTTTTTTTTACACTGTACTGTATATACTCGCCTATAAGTCGGATTTTTGGGAGTCAATTTTTGGTCCAAAACTCTATGTCCAACTTGTAGGTTCGTCCCAAGAAGATTGGTATTTTTCTGGGTGGCGTAATGTAGTGTTTTTTAAACAACTCCGACGATTATCATGGACTACCACACAAATGATTTATTTATTGTTCACAAATATCTAGACATATTGTATTGTTTATGTATTTTAAAATTATGTATAAAGTACAAGTATTTACATATTTTTATCTAGTTAAAAATTATTTACATACCGGTAATTAATACTTTCAACTCAACTAATCTATCGTTTATCAGTAAAATTGAATTACGAACCTGATTTAATATTGAAATATTCATATGTATACCAGCTGAAATATATTTCATAAAAGATTGAATATTGTTAACAGATAATTTAGATCATCATTCTTGACTCATAAAAACTCTATTGTTGATACAATGAATTATACCAGAATCCCACAATGACAGTTTTCGTGAGGCGCATGCCACTAAGTAAACACGGTGTCAGGTACTGGTTATTAGGAGACCATAATTGCTTAGGTAAACAAGGGATCATTGTCCAAAATAGATCAAGGGATTCGTTTAAATTTCTCAAAATATTATTTGAAACATAGATAAAAACACTAGAGCATTGACTTGAAATTGTCAACCGATTCTGACAAAAATTTGTAGTGACTTATAAGCGGGTCAATGGCAAATTCCTACAAAATAACCTTAAAAAATACAACCGACTTATAGGCGATTATATACGGTATATTCTGACACACAGTGTCTTTCAGTGCTCCCAGTGTATAGAATAGACAGATTTCACTGTAATACATATCTCTACATAAGTTTTTTTCTTTTTATGTACATGTAGTATTGCTTTACCAGTTCGTGGGGGAAATGCAGCATTTTCTTAAATGGATAACATTGGGAGAAAATTATGATTGATATCTTCTTTATTTTTTGATATGACATATACACCAATTCATTTTCAGTCTATTGATGGACACAGACATATTTTTACACACACATACACACACACACACCCCTCTCCTCGAAAAAGAGGGTGCATATTGCTATATTGACAATATTGTTTTGCACTTGTCAGTCAGTCTGTAGACCAAGTCTTGTCCACTTAATATCTAAAGAACTCTTTGCTTGACATTTACCAAACTGATCCCTATTGATTTTCAGTATTATATTGTCCAAGGAGAATGCTTTATTGGACAGACATCAAACTTGGTACACAGGTTTGTGTAAAGAAATGAATGTCCCAAATTGATTTTGAGGTCACAAGGTCAAGGATCATACTATGCATAGTAAGATATTGTCTGCTCAGTATCAAGAACCCTTTGCTTGACACTGTACACTTTTTGCCCCTAGAGAGTAGATAATCCCTACTTATTTTGGGGTCAAAAGGTCAAGGGTCAAACTGGTCAAAGTAAGATATTGTCTGCTCAATATATTGAAAATGCTTTGCTGGACATACATCAAATTTGGTATGCTTGTTCTACCCAAGGAGTAAATGACTCCTTTTGATTTTGAGGTCAATGGTCAAACTATTCTGGACATAAAATATTGTCTGCTTAATATCTAATCCTTTGCTTGATAATTATAAAACTTGATACAGTGTTTGCCCTTAGAAAGTAGATGATCTCTATTGATTTTCAAGTCGCAAGGTCAAGGGTCAAACTGGACATAGTAAGATACTGTCTGCTCAATATCTTGAGAATTCTTTGCTTGACAGACATCTAACTTGGTACATCATAAGGTGTAGATAACCTGTATTGATTTTGAGGTCACAGGATCAAAGATCAATGGTCAAACTACTCTACATAAGATATGGTCTGCTCAGAATCCTGAGAACCCTTTGTTTGACAGACATCAAACTTTGTGCACTGGTGCCCCCTAAAGAGTAGATGGCCCATATTGGTTTTCAAGTCACAAGGTCAAAGGTAATGACTCAATTGACGGGTTATTTGGAAATGTCTGCTCAGTATCTTGAGAAGTCAATTTTATGATTATGTTTGCCTTTGTCTTGTAGACAACCTATATTTTTCACTGTCACTACAGACATTCTAAATGTAAAGTTGATCTTTTTCAGTATTGCCACACGAGGGGCATGTATGTTTCTAAAATATTTATTGTTCATTAGACCACACTTATCATACTTTGATGATTCATGAAAAATGATAAGTAAGTTTTAAAGTTTTGTCAATACCTTACAGTTTTCAAACAAAGCTGAGACAGTGGGCTGTATGCAGGGTTTTGTGCAGGCTAACTACAGAAACAAAAAGGTATGAAATCGACTAGGAGTCACCAAATACATGTCAAAAACAGTATACAAACTCGACTGTCAGCCCTTCAGGGGACCGCAGCAAAAAGTTCACGTTACAGATATTTTCAATATAATTATAGGATAGATGTTTAATGTAACCCCATCATACTTGCTGATGTTTGGGTTTCTTCAGTTTTCTTTGCACACCATGCATCTATGGTTATTTCAGGAAACATGAAAGAATTGAAATACATAATGTGCCTCAGACAAAAGCTTCACTCTGTAAACTTTGTTACAGATCTCATGATGAAGTCATAGGATCAAATAGATATTAGGGCTTTGGATTTTAAGATGTGGGTTTCATATATTCATATGACTCTACATGACTAAATGAGTATTGACTTTAAAATATTTGGAAGCTGTATGGGTTTGTAATTTAACGATTGCAAAGAAATGAAGTAATATTGGTAATTAGGAAGACTATAACGAGATTTTGTACAAACAACTATGCTGTGGGTGTCTTCATTGACCATGAGGTGTGAGGAGCCAGAGGTATGTTAAACTTCTAAACAAACACACTCTGACTGGTTGCTTATGTCGTTTCAAAAGACCTGAACAATGTTTATTGTATTCAAGTTGCAAGAAACACTTTCTGGGGACCTTATGAATTGAAAATAAGAACAGAAAGTTGCAATTTAGATACAGTGGGGTTCGGTTATGGTGATGGTGGTTTGATACGATGATGCAGTAGTTTACGATGTTTTATTTAAAACACAAAAATCTTTTGGATGATGGATACGTTATCTACAGCTGAAATTGAATAATTTTAAAAGAACAAACGTTTTCAGTATTTTATTTTCAAATATTCAACCAGGAAACTTTAATTTTGTACATTTAGCACTTCAACTGAAACGAATATGCATTCCGACAAGAGAAAATAAACACATTACATTCAGTATAACCTGCTTTTGAATGAAGTTTATTATGATGCTTCGCTTAATGCGCTGAAATTGCTTGGAAAATAAAACATCGTATTAACTAACTTCTACTGTGTTAGAAACTTTGACATATTTTAAGAACTTGAAAGAATTCAATATTAAGTTTGATAATGTTGTGAGCAAGAGAGCAGTAACAGAAAAAGTTATGATAGAGTAATGTAAATTCCGAAATATACGTGATATTAAGTACTAGTGTAAAATAAGGAATCTACAGTCATGTTTTTCTTTGCAGTATTTGTCTAGTGTTGTGGATAACCTCGAATCTACAGTAATGGTTTTCTTTGCAGTATTTGTCTAGTGTTGTGGATAACCTGGAAGCTAATAACATGGCAAACATATCCAAGGGATTAGAGTATGCATTCAATCAGTTTGATGCGGTAAGGATTAACACATTTTATCAGTTTGATGTGGTAAGGATTAACACATTCAATCAGTTTGATGTTACTTTTTGTATAAAAAACAAAGCTCATTTATTTAGTTAAAACTTTTGATACATCTATCCTTTCAAACTTCCTTATACATGTAGTTCAATCTTTCTAAGCACAGAAAGAGATGTACTAGCTGGCTCATAAAATGTCTTGCTTCAGTGAAAGCTGGGATAATTAATTTGGTCACTCCAAAAGTATAAACTGTTTAAGAACCTTTTTTACTACTGGGCATCTAGCATTAGGAGTTTAGATTTAACGCAAAAGTTGACCTCAGAATGTGCCATTATGATGGTCAAGGACAGTTAATGTCCAGGTTATTTGAAAAAATGTCATTCATACTAATGAAAAATAGGAGGGTTTGTTTAAAAAAAAAGATCTGCATGATAAAGGAAAAAGAAACATTTGACAGTAAAATAAATTGATATTATTTGAAGTATTGAAGCAAACTTTTGTAATTTCAAAATACTTATAGAGGAGTGTATGGTATGGTTTCAGTTTGAGAATTCCACAGAGGCAGGAGTCGGTGCACATTGCAACAAAATGATCATGCTTCTGACTGATGGAGGCACTGACAATGGGGATGAAGTTTTTAAAAGGCGGAACTTTAACCGACCTCTTCAAGTAAGTTTGTATACTGATACAAGTTAGGGTCAGAACTAAAAGGTCTCAGTCTTCCACCTATTTGGTACAAAAAGCATTTACATAAATGTTTTAAAGTACAAAGAAATGAAATCAGCAGAACTGTACACTTGGCTAATTTAAATAAGGATGTAGCCAATTTACATTTATCAAGAAGTTTTTCTGAATTCCCAGCAACATCCTTTGTATTTTGTTTTTAGGTCAACTGAGTCACTCAAGTGACTATAACTATCCATGTCCATCAGTCTTCTGTTGTGTTCAATGTTTACTTTTGAACATTTTCAACTTCTCAGAAAATACCCGACCAATTGTTATGAAAATTGAAGTAATTCCACCCTCATGTCAGGCAACAAAATTAAGGGGAAATACTCGCTAAATGCAAGTTAAAAATTTAGATTGCGAGTGAAAAATCACAAGTGATCGTAATTTAAGTGAAAAAAAAGATCTTTTTTCCAGATTTTCTAGGTTTATTTACTGTACTTTGAAGTTTACAATAATTTTGTCTTGTGCATAGAAACGACTTACAGAATGATTATATAAGTATTGAAAAAGTAAATGTGGATCGAATAAATAACTAAGGCCAAGGTCATCTCAGTCAGTGATATCGAAGATGGCCTACTTCAAGCACACTTCAGGCATTTCAGAGACGTGTGATTTAAATAGCAAGTGTTAGTGTCACCGCTTCAGGCGGTGTCCTGTTGTAGTCTATAGTCAAACACTTCTAGTTCGTGTTTTTTTCAACTAGATTTTTTAGATGAAATTTCCAAAAGTTTTTAACATATAGTTTGAATTGACGCTAGCAGTCTTCAAGATTTCAAACCACATGATGTTGTAAATAAGTGGTAGATCTCTGGACAGCGAGTACGCTGCACAAGTGTACCCTATGATCCTCATCATGCACCAATGATACATGTTTGTTGTCTGATAATTCATTGAATTAATGGTAAATGAAAGAACTCTCAATTTTATCTTTATTATTGCACTTTAAAGAATGTTTTTAAAGAGTTTCCCTATATTTTGAATAGAGACATGCTTGTTTTCTTAAATTCATGTAAAACAGCAATCTGCTGAAAAATGCTAGTAAAAGGTCAATTTTGCTAGTTGGAAAATAATCCATTAGCTAAAATTTGCTAGTAGTGAAAAAAGTTAATTTCGATTCCTACCTCATGTGACATTATAAGATTTTGCGAAATCAACGATATATTTAGATTTATTCATGATAGGAACATAAAGTTTGTTGGAGTCTTCTTCAACATAAAATATTTCAAAAGTCCAAGTTATATATGAATAATCAATGATGTGTTTCAAAATATTGAATCCAAGCACAATAACTGTTTTCATTGATTTCTTTATCAAGTGCATTGTGAGATAGATTTCCTCTATTTTTCACAGACATTTTGTATATTTTTGTAAAGAAACAGTTTCATGAAATTCTTATGAATATTATTATATCATTATAACCAGTTTTTTTGAAATTTTGATAATGCTGTTTAAGGAAAATTGCGATTTTCTGATGTTGATGTATGATTTTGTCTTTGTATGTTTCACATTTTATAAAGTGCAATGACCTATACAGTCAAACCTGTATTAAGAGACTGTCCAATGGAGAATGGAAAAAAGGTCACATATGACAGGTGGTCTCTTAATACAGGTTGCCTATTTTCCACAGTTAATGGATAAAATTTCGCAAAGAATTTGTACAATGGAGAAAATGACTACATGTATTTGGAATTTATCATTAAGAATATCAAGTACGGATTTAATAGTTGTAAAATAAAATTAATAATACACTGTAGTTAAAAATCTAGAATACAATGTGTTGTATCATAATTTTTTATTCATCAAAAATTACATTTAATCTATTTAAGAATGATAAACTTTGCATGCATTTCATATTACACATTTACATGAGATTTAAAAATTATTTATGAACTGCATGTAGATTTTCTAAAACTAATGAACACTTTGTTGTAAAGGGTATTTATGTATAGCCTACTTGTACAGTGTAACTGAAAAATGCAATGCTTGTGGTAAGAAAGCAAATGGTGAAGTGTTACGTCTCCTTTTGTACAGTACATGCTGGAAAAATGTTATTCAAGTTGAGAAACATTAAATAAATCACAATATCCATTGTATTTGCACAGCAAATCTTTTAAGCTTAGAACTAATGCAGGCAACTTTCTTGAACTCGGACGTATCAAATACTCGGGACATGTCGAAGTGAACCGCTAGTTCCGGTCATTATTCTGGAAACCTCGAGTATCTCATGCAGGAAAACTGTGAATACTCCGTTTAAAATTTCAGTCCCAAGCACAATATTTACCTGATTTATATCGCAATCGGGCAGTTTATTACTCTGTTGAACATAATGGTATAACAAGTGATAGATTTTCATTTCCGATCTTGCCTACTCGGCACTTCTTAAAGTTTGTCGAAATTCACACCTTCAAATACACCGGCCTTGATTCCCTGATCCTTGATTTTGTTAAATAAACAACAACTCGGGTTTTATAGATTAACCACACACGACACTGCATACTGCATGTTGACAGCTTGGGTATAATAATTTATTCAGAGGGCCGACTAAACAAGATCATCGCCAAACTGTGCGTATTAAAACGAAAGTGTTAGGGGTGATAATTCCCAGAATAGTCGTGCGTTTGAAAACGAAAGTGTTAGGGGCGATAATTCCCAGAATAGTCGGCTCAACCGAAATCGAAAGTAGTAATCACGTTGTAATCGAAAAATGTACAGTCGTTAAATAGAGGTAAAATTTCGTGAAAATACACGAAAAGGTTGTAAAAATCATGGTCGTTGGTCGCATCAGACAGGTGGTCGTTTAATACAGGTACAATATATAGAGTAACGTCTTGGGGGGAACTTTTTATGGTCACATACGACAGTGAGTCGCTTAATACAGTGGGTCGCTATGGCAGTTTTGACTGTATATTTCATTTGATAATTTATTAGTTTTAACTTAATGAAAGGAAATGAATGCACTTTCTGTACTTTTATCAGATAATAATGTAAGTATGGTGAAGAGTCGGTAGGGTAAGGGAAACAAAATTCTTGAATTTGATACACCTTAGGGGCAGAGCTAAATCTTTGGAAAATTCTAAATTTTAATCCCCTACTAGTTTCACTGAATATTTTCCAGTTTGTCCATCTGTCACAAGTTTTTTTGGACTTTTTTTTCACCATGCTTTGATTTAGGAAGCTGAAATTTGGTAATGTGATTTCCTGATGTTTGTTTACAGATCAAGTTTCATCACAGTTGATTTATTTTTATGAGATTTATAGGTCTGGACTTTTTTCCAATGTAGATTTCTGATTTCTCTCCACTGTGCTTCACCTTAGGAAACTGAAATTTGATATTAGGTTATATGATAAGTATTAATTATATTGCTCATGTATATAATATAGTTATTACTTAGTTGCTATCATTTATGGTAATTAAGTTTAATTTGATTGGGATCATATTTCTGAGTTAGTTGACTTCAAGACTGCATGCACAGACATTTCACAGCTGCTGTAAGCTACTCATAGTTGCCAACTCACCCGATTTTGTCGGGTTACTCCCGATTTTTCGACCCATAACCCGAGTATTTTTTATGACCCAGCGGGTCATGCTTTTCACTAGATTTTTTCTAAACAACCCGAAAATCTCCTGATTTCTGAATTTGGTTTGTAAATTATTTCACACATGTCATTTCCAGTTATCACCCCAAGCTTGGATCTATATAAACAATGCCGATGGCAATGAACAATAGGCTGTGTAATGGTAAATTATAAGTACAGGTGTTAATAATTATCCAGGAGATGTTTTAACAAATCAAAGTAAGAAGTAATTACAAAATGGCTCCCCATAGAATGAGATCGTCACCAGGGCCTGCAGGAACAACACCAACAAAAACAAATGTATTTATGTACAAATAAAAGAATCTTGGAAAAAAACTTTCACTGGATGAAATAAACTGATCGATGATAGTACAAGGCTAATTGTATTTTATATCTAAATTGTGCTTGTATATTAGGTTTGGAGATGTAAGTTCCCCTTCAAATCATGCTTTGAATGCGGGGATGTTTATATAGGTCCCTGATTTGAAATACTTTCAAAATTAGCTCAAACTTCCCTTGTTCTTCCAAACAGCAATGCATATACTGAAAGGACTTTCAGTGTTTAAAAAGAAACACTAATTTTTGGTCAATACTAAAGAATGAAATCTTCAATGCCCTTTTATCATGTAAATTTAATCAATAGATTTGATTCATGAAGTACAGTGAAACTTCTCTAAACCGGCCGGCTCTCGGACCGGAAAAAACGGCCGGTTTAGAGGGATGGCCGGTATACGAGAATTTAGCAATTATAGACGTTTTATCTCAATATTCACAAAGTAGGTACTGTTCAATTTAATCTGGTAATCTATGATCAATTATCGGTGGAGATTAAATTAGTCCGCTTGTACCTAATGGTAATTATGAATTACAAGAAATATTCTCGCTGAAATCATCAAATTTTAAACTGAAAATCTACAACAGGATACATAAAGAAAACACAGAGGCCTATTATTGGAATTCCTCTTACCTATAAATACTCTGTTTACATTTATCGCTTTATGTCATTAACAATTTTGTTTTGACGTTTTTAAAAAGTACAGTAGTAAATATGAAATTGTAATTTTAATATTTCTTGGAATTTTAAGCCTATGGAGACCAAGAAAATTAATCTATCTTTTAATAATTATCATTAACAGTCATGGGTTTCCTCTACTGGTATTTCTGTATTGTTGTCACACAGCAACTCTGTCAATATCTATAATGAACCAATGCAACAATTGTTACAAGTGTAACCACATCCTTGAGGCTTGAGGAAATGCAGTACTAAGTCTAGGAAATTCTGGGTGGGGGTCT
This sequence comes from Ostrea edulis, assembly GCF_947568905.1. Taxonomy (NCBI): domain Eukaryota; kingdom Metazoa; phylum Mollusca; class Bivalvia; order Ostreida; family Ostreidae; genus Ostrea; species Ostrea edulis. The sequence goes on along the minus strand of NC_079170.1, from coordinate 58,363,991 downwards.
GGACACCCCCCCCCACCCCCCCCACCCCCCCCCCCCCCCCCCCCCCCCGAATCCTCAATCTGAGCATGAAAGCAACAATGAAGCAAGAAACGTAGAAAACATAAGCATGCATCCCATCTCAATTTTTTTTGCCTGATGAAAAAAAAAAATGTTTTACTGAGTACCATAGTCTAAATAAAGGAATAATGAATTGACAAGCAACTCATATAGATCCTTAGCTAAAAATTTACCTACACTCAAATTTTTGCAAGTATAGTAAATTAGTAATTAATTACGAAGATGAGATTCAACAAATAATCAGATAGGTATGCTATTTGCTTATGAGACAGGTGCATTGTACCCACTGCACTTCTGTGTCACTGTCTCGCCTCACTGATGCGTGAAGTCCAGCAATTCATGAAGTCAAAATAAAGGACATCTTTGTATTTAACATGTTACTGTACATTGATTTATATTGTTTCATATGGTAAATGGAAATGATTGCATTAGACATCGGCTACTTTCAGCTAGACATGTACATTGTTTATAAAGTTATTAAGTTGAAACCTGCATCGCTGTGGGAATAATACTTCTGAGTGTGTTTGATTAAAAAAACAACAACAACGAAGAACAGAAAAGAAAATTACCATGTTTTTTGCGCGCTTTGCATATGCTCTTCGTTCGGGCGGGGGGGTCGTGAGCTGAGGAGACTGAAGAAAGGCGTCGTTGAGTTCATCCCTCTTCCGCTTAGGATATATCGATGGCACAGATCCCTTACGAAGACACTTATTCGCAGGAATGCCGAAGTCTTTCATCAGCGAAAAACGGGCCTCGTAGCAATCCTCGTTAAAATGTTCGCTACAAATCACTGTGTACTGCGATGGCCCAGGCCAGTCTGCCCTTGTTAGCTTTACAAAACGAACCCAGGCTGCTCGCTGACGCTGATCTTTTGGGAAAATATGCACCGAAACTCCATCTGCTTGTCTTTTGCTACAACCTGCCACAACGCACATCCGTCCTTTATTCTTACTAGCCATTTCGATGTTATAATCACTACCGAGCTCTACCAATTTTGCATTGAGAATGGCGCCAATGATGTTAGTTGGCGTCACTTCCGGTAGAGCCCGTTTTCGTTATCGTAAAGGTGTGGATTAGCAATATTTTGATATTTCGTGCAATAACTCGCATATTAAAAAGCACTGAGTGATCAGACTTGTTTTTTTCTGTTCTTTATTATATAAACAATATTTAAAGAAACACTTTGAAAACGGCTTAACGGACACTTTAAATACCGCTTATATCCATACGATACATGTAGTATGGTGAAACAATATGGCGTTTGATACTGTATTCATTCAATATGTTCCTAACTGTTTTTTATATTTTGTACAGAATTTGGAAGGGTCTCTTGGATTAGCTAAGTGTCAATTAACACCCTTGACAGCACAGGTATACAATAGAAATTAAAGAGGCCACTAGTGTTTTTCACACCTTCGGTTGATAATTTCTCGCCTGGCCGGTTGGTCAGTCAATTTGCACACCTGGACGATCTTGATCAACTCCTGGCCAAAATTTTATTGTCTTCAAAAAGTGGCCGGTATGTTAAGGGTAAATTACACATGTTTGTTAACAAATGTACTTTAAAAAGTGACCGATGTCCGGTTTTCAGGGGTGGCCGGTTTTGTAAGACTTTCTTTGTAAGGAAATGTTAAGATTTCTGCCGGGACTTTGAAAATCGGCCGATATTCAGGGAGAACCGGTTTTCTGAGGGGCCGGTTTGGAGAAGTTTCACTGTATTCCTATTTTTAATTCTCATTGTAAGTTACAAGGCTTCTTTTCAATAAAATAATTCTATTACAAGTGCATATTGTATAATATTGTATAATCATGGTATATATGTCGTGAATGTAGTTTATATGTGTTATGACCAGATTTTTAACTCTCCAAAGAGGGTCATGACCAGATTTTTGCATGTGGGAGGTTGGCAAGTATGAAGCTATTTAAGTTTAGATCATTTCTGTCAGTGAAGTCTTCAAATATGAAAATTTGCTTATAATTATAGAACAACATTTAAAGCACATTCAAGTTTTAGCTGTAACAACTGATTTTGTCATGTGAATCTTCTGTCTCTAGATTTTGATTCAAACAATATTTTATAATTAATAGATACATGTAGATTGAACAGCAGCCCTCTCCATATCTGTCTCTAGATACCAAATTAGTTGTAATTGTATATTGTATAAAGAATATTCATGACACAGAGATAGTGAATTATGGATATGTGAAGAAATGCCCCAGAACCCCTGGAATTTTCTTCAACAGTTTTATTATTTCTCATTTGATTGCAGTGAGAGGAATTTAGGTACTTTGTAATTCATTGTTTATTTGCAGTCACAGGAATTGAGGTAATAATTTCTTCCTGAGTAATTTGATGAGATAGTGTAAGAGATGAATTCTATTCTGTTTGTAGGACCGAGTTCGGGTATTCACATACGCTGTAGGGCAGAACCCCAACCCGACCAAGGACATCGCCTGGATGGCATGTGCAAACAGAGGTCTGAAAATCATGTTGATTGAAGATAAACTAGCATAACATACTGATATTTATAGCACCATAAGCACCACAAGCACTGAAGCTCAAATGAAAACAAGTTGAATTCAAATACACTGTATTAAGTATTAGCTTAGTATTACATTGGTTGAGGATTAAAATGGCCACAAAAGTTTTGTAGGAATCTAGGGAGACAACTAGTATTTATTTTCTTCGTTTGTTGTATTTAGTTTTTCGTGATCAAAGGACAAAGAATCATTAAAAGAATGTATAAAGGTTTATTTGAGAATACTTTATTATAGGTCGATTTTCTGAGATCCCAGCCATGGGTGCAATAAGAGCCAGAGTTCAGGTAGGAAATACCATAGAAGGCTAAATGAATTCATGTAAAGATATCGGAAATTATCATTAGAATTACCAATATATCACTTGAAAAACGGAGAAGATCCCCATTTGGTGTCTGACTTGATATTTCTTTAACCCCTGGTTGTAATGTTTAATATTACATGCATTACATGTCTATTTAGGTTAATAGTTTTCTTTTATTATGGCATAATTATGGTTTGTATAGCTCAATGAAAGTTAATAAACATGTCAAACGGTATATTGTAGATTTTTATGAATTCTTTTGAACAGTAACCTATTAACTGGCATAATCTTTGACAGAACTCATAATATGATGTAGATTGCATATACAATGTTTTGATTATGGAAGGGTGACAGAAATGGTTTGTGAGAGAGACAGAGAGAGAAAGAAAGAGATATGTTGTCTTTGAATTGCAAGATACAGCATGGTATATCTACACGGTATCAGGGACTAAAATGATCTTTATCTTATTTGTGACGGGTGACTAGGAGTATGTGGAGGTGGTCGCACGACCTCTTGCCCTGAAACACACCGACTATGTCAAATGGACCAGTAGCTATACAGGAGCCCAGGGTCCATCTTTGGTATCTCATCTTCACCAAGAGTAGGGAAGGTCATACAAAATATCTGTTTCATGTCTTAAAAAATCTCACTTGACAATTAAAAATCATAATACAAGTGAACATGCTGTAAAATCTGGTTTTCTTTATCAAGGCAAGAATGTAAAACAGATATTTTATGTAACCCTCCTATCGGTGGCACTTTTTTTTTCTCCACTTATAGCATACATAGGCTAGCATATGGTATTCACATACCTAGGACGTTTTTGCAACTTCTTTCTCTTAAACAGCACTGCTTTCAAAATTCTAAAGTTTAATTGTCAAGCAGAATAAGTTGTGTAGAATTTAAACTTATTTTGAGTTATTGCAACTATAAGCTCACCTGAGCCAAAGGCTGAAGTGAGCTTTTCTGATTAAAATTTATTTGTCGTCAGTCAGTCTGTAGGTATGTTCGTAGTTAAATTTTCACTCTGTTGGCTTCTTCACCAGAATATTTAAAATTTTACAAATAAGGGGACAATTAAGCCCCATTCCAGGGGGAAATATTTTAAAATGGGGAACATAGGATTGGGTGTTTTTCTTCTTTTTAACAACCAAAATAACAGTCAGATAACAAAATTTGTTTGAAAGCTTCCTTGTCTGATGTGGATACAGCTTCCTCGTGTAGTGTAGATTCAGATTTGTTCAAGCGTCAAAACTAGAGGCCCTGGACAAGAGTTTTCATTTTTGTGTAGACAAGTGTCTCAAAACTAGAGGCCCTGGACAAGAGTTTTCATTTCTGTGTAGACAAGTATCTCAAAACTAGAGGCCCTGGACAAGAGTTTTCATTTCTGTGTAGACAAGTGCCTCATAACCAGAGACCCGGACAAGTGCTTTTTCTGTGTAGGCTAGTGAATTTTGTATTGACAACCTGCCCATGGTCAAGTCAAGTTTTTAAAGAAGAAAAGAGTGTTAAAATAAAAATAGTTTCTTATATGAGTTAATCATAATACAGGTGACTCTCGATGACTTGAAGTTCAAGGGACCTTGATAAAACATCGAAAGTTTGAGAGATCGAAATCTGGAAATTGAAGATCCGACCATATGGTTCAGATTTTACAGTAACTGGAAATGTTTACCAGCAAGATCATAGGGTCGTTTCAACATGTTTTCCTTCGTATTTGTCAGGTTGTTAATTTGATTTCAAAATTAAAAAAAACTTATTTTGCATTAATAAAAAGATTTCAAAGTTTATGTATTTATTTGTTCTTTTATCATGCTAAGATAGGCATACAAAACTAATTTCCGATAAAGCTTTACTGTCAGTAACTAGGCTAAACAGAGCACAATGTTATGTCACTTTACACAAAGCAAAAATTCTAATGAATAAAACGATGTTTTAGAGTAACTTTACACAAAGAACAAACTCAAGAAATTCCATCTCTAAATTAATACACTGTATCTCAAACTTACTCTTTCGTTGTCAAGTTAAAACAAATTATAGATTGTATTCATACTAGTCAGATTATATACAAATTTTGATTATCACAAGACCCCAGTGTAGGATTAAAACTGAAGAATTAACCAATTGTAAACTCAAGTGTCAACCTCCTTAAAGAAGCACTAGTTTCTTTACCTTAAATTCAAGCAGGTGCTTGAAATCCTGTTTCCAGTCTAATTACCTCCTCTGTAGATACAATATGTCCAAGATTCAATACATTTATCTTTTTTTTTATACAATGGTAACAATCATGAAGCTGACTCACAGTAATTCATCTCAGAAAAAATAGCAGCACCTGTCTCGCAAGAAAATGCCTGATTCTGGAGGGAAATTCTTTCACTGGTCAAAATAGCAATAACAGAACTGCTGAAACAGCCCCAAAATCTGTAAAAACAGCAGAAGATGCATTTAATGTAAATTAGGTTGAGAATGAGAAGAAAATCAACTAAAATCAATTTCTTTTTGTAAGTACCCTATTGGTGACACATGTTTCTACATGTAGTTTAGATCCAATTTTCTTCAAATCATGACCATTAGGGACACAGAAGGTGTACAAATATATACAGCAGATATCCAAACATTGATAAGAGAATCTTTAAAATCTAGAATTAATACCGGTACCTCTCAGTAGAAATATAAAAATTACTGTTTGTTGAAATAATTTGGGTGCATCCTGTTGTCCAATGGCATGTTTTGGCTTACTGTGGAGCAATTGTCAGTGTTCCGACCAAATAAATCCTGTAGCTCAGGTGAGCATTGTGGCCTATGGATCTCTTGTTACATGTAGTATTATTATTTTTGAGGAGTGGACATTTATGACTGTTTTTTTTTTACTATTTCTGTGTTCACTTTATGAATGCCAGTGCTTTCATTGATACATTTATATAATTGCAATTTTTTTTTTTCATTGATTTTTTTCCCCACACAAATATTAAATGAATATCTAGACATCATTATGGGAGCATGTTTTGGTAAATTCATTTTCTTTGTTCTTATATACTTTCTCATTTATGGCCAAAAAAGTTTTCCAATAAAATTGCAATTCTAAGAGTATATAGTCTGAAGGAAAAAAGCTGAACAAAAAATCGTTCATGTTTCCAAGTGTCTGGGAGGAAAATTATTTCTCTGAATTATTGCTAAAAGTGTGTGTAATTCTTCCAGTGTTTTACCAAGAAATACTGTAAGCAAGGGAATTTATGTATTTAATTCTTTATACATAGTATCCAGGAAAAAAACTTATTGCCAATGGCTTAAGTATTTTCCATTGTATCAGTTGCTTGACATCGCATTCTTAACGTACCGCAGATCAGTCTGGCCTGTTAAAAAGTTCTCTCTATTCATCTGCCACATTGTTCTAAACCAGTTTCTCCCATATCAATTACTAAAACATTTTATTTCATACATACATTTTCCACAGATTGCACCCAGCATCTTGTGCAAGCCATCAAAACTATCTTTTGTGATAAATTTGAATGAAATCGAAATCGAAAGTTTTTAGTCCACAAAGAAATGTGTACAAACAGGAAAGATGTCATTTAAACTATAAATGCTTTCTTTGTTGTTTCATCGTGTGATGAAGGTAGCAAGCATTGCAGTTACCGGGTTATGCAATTTTTCTGCAATGATTGCTACCTTCATCACCCGATGAAACACCAAAGAAAGACATTTTATTGATTATATTCATATTTTTATGTACTTCTTAAAAAATATAGACTAGATATAAGTACTAAAATATCATATTGTTGACCCATTCATTATGTTAAACGTTACATTCTACCTTAGCGATGCTCCATATTTGGTAAAATGATTATGTGGACTGATGGTACTAAAAAACCAGATCAAACTATAGTTTGCAACAAGCATGTATTCATTATCAATGATGAAAGCAATGTCAATTTCAAAAGAAATATAAGAGAAAAGATTCAATGAATGTAAACATAGTCCCATTAATCATCCATACAAATGTGACCATGCACTACTAATATGTTATGGTAGGAAGATTTATAAGGAAAACATCATTATAGGTCACAAAACTATACAGTTTTCTAAGCCTGGATAATGACTGATGTAGGACTGAAGAACTGTTATCATACTTGAATGAGTGACATGTTATCTTTACACATATGACGTCTATTCATTGTCGGGTCAAAAGTTGGAAGGTCATTGGACTACCATATATCAAGAAACCCCACTTCTGCATAACCTTCATGTGCAGGTCGGTCAAGATAAGTAGATCAATCTTATCAGGTCACAGGGCAAAGTTCACCTTGCTTAGGTTAAATTTGAACAATCCCCAAATTGATGTCAGACTAGAAAATAATGATCCAAGGTCTCCAGGGTACACATGAATTTTAGATTGGAGAAGGGACATGAAATATGTCTTCTTTTTTTCTTCTCACAACTTGTACTTTATGGTTTGCACTTCTGGACAATTGTGATTTGAACATTTATTAGGCTATGTGACAATTCTTTGTTGGACAGAGTGAATGAAAGTGTGTTTTGTTACTGTGGAACACTTAATATGATTGTGTTATCCTAAACATTTATTGCAAGGTTTCTTTACTGTAACAAACAATAGGATCTGTTGTAGTTGGAATGTCTGTACATTTCAGGACTACGTGACTGTATTATCAGGCTCATATAACACTGAGCTGCCGTTGTGGACCAGCGTTTACAGGGACAGATTGGTATTAAATGTAGCACAGGGTAGATGTGGGCAGAGCTAGATAGGCACACATTCCATTTTATTGCTTGTTTTGGTAAACAGAACATTCGTCCTCAAAATGATGTTTTAATTGGAGTTAATAGTGCATCCACATAAAATGTCCAGTTTCATTCAAAAGCAATAAGATGGAAGGTATTTAGACTAACAAAATGGTGCAGGAAATTTGGCACATTTTCAGTCTCGTCACTATCATTATAAGAGTATATGGTGACAGTATAACCTTAACATTAAATAGGCTTTACTATTGTACTGATAGATCAATGGCTGCAGATCTTGATTCTGCTGGTTAAAATACACAAGGTTTCAAAAACAGGCAGAAAGGAGTGGTAACGTGAAATAGCATGATTGGCAAGAGTTGTGTCCTGTGGAAATGAATAAAGACTGTGCTCTCCTTGTTCAATTATGGAATATTTTTATTACAGAAACATAATATATGCTTTTGTATTTTAGATTCTATGAATAAAAAACACAATCTATTTGTTGCAATTATTTTCAGGTTAAATTGTATATTGACTGGACTGATTTTGTAATATCACTTTCCTTTTGTAAATAATAAACAAAAAGAGTTCATGTTTATATACTGGAAGGCAACTAGGAGCAGACCAAAGAAGACTTGAATCCTGCTTGGGTTATGTCAAATGCCTCACAAAATCTCTGTCCAACTTTTCCAGGACTACCTATCCCATTTGGTCAGTGACCGATTGGAGATAACTAGTGGCGATGATTATCTCTTGTACCGGATCTTCACTGACCCGCGGGTAATTCTGTGGAATGTCCTGACCATGAAGTTTATATTGTGCTTCGTTTGATAGCAGTCCATTGATTAACATTTGACAGGTCCTTCCCTATTTCTGTGGTTGCAACATGCTCTGTACCATAACACAGATATGATGTTACATGTTAATGCTCTGACGCACTGTTATAGACTGTGACACTCACCAAGTTGCCACTTATTAACCAGCCTGACCTCAGAAATAATTCATAGGCCCAGTGAATGTACCAGTCCCTTATAATGTTCAAAACCAATGAGATTATGCATTGAAAATATCTCTGTGCTAACATCTTTATAATCTTAATATTTTGAAACACATGTATTTGGACAATTTATTATATAAAGCATGCACAAAAAAAATGCAATTCTTTCAGGCCTGTCCTGGTCATTAATAACTGATTAACTAAAGTTATTCTAAGCAAAAGACTTCTCCCCCCTAACTTCTTTTCATTTCTAATCCAGATTTCTTACAGCTGTTTGCCTGCTGCCTGTGACAGGTTCTGTCAGCTGTTGTTATGACCAGTGAGAGGTGATTGTTGCTGGTTACACTGTTTGTTCTGAGTGTCCCAGTAACAGTTCTACAGACTCATGTGAAGCTGCCCTGCCCAAATAGTGCTCCAGTTTTGGGGGGAAATCAAAGAGTAATTGAAATAGGTTGAAATGCAAGGGGGAATATTTATGGAAAATTGTATCTAAATTTATGTGACCTGTTTGACAAACTAATTGTTTTTCTGTTGGGCAGAGAAGTCTCACATTTATCTGTTTATGTTTAAAGCAGTTTGACTAAATATTTGTTAACAACAAGTGCTAGATCTTCTGATGAATGATATTTTATCCCATTGAAGGAGTATGTACCAGTGTTAAGTCGGCCAGCTGCCCTTCAAGATATAAAAGAATTGAAGTGGGGCAATATCTACAATGATAGTTTGGTATACCTCTGCCTTATCAGCCCTCCCTATCTGTGTTGTATGTGGCATGTTGTCAAATGATTCCTGGATAGGTCTCCCCTAGTCATAGGCAACATGAGCTCAGTGTGAGTTGTATTGTGTCACCAGTCTCTACAGTAGTAGTGTGTTGGAGTTCAAGTGTTTGAGGACATCAAGTCCTTCATCAGTGGTAGCCAGAAAAAAGTTTAAAGTATCAAAAAGTTTTGGAGTCAAACATGATGGGATTTTTAGATTTAAAAGCTTCCTATTGCTACATGAATTTCCTTTTGCCTATCTCATATATTTGAAGACAAAATGAAATATACCATAATACAGTAAAACTCGAATATAGCGAACACGGATATAGCGAAATTACGGCTATAGCGAAGTGAAAACGATTTCCCCGGCAAATTCTTTATATATTCTATATAAAAATCTGCGTCTATAACGAACACGGATATAGCGAATTTACAGATATAACGAAGTAAATTCCTATTCCCCTTGAATTAAAAATGAACGTAAAAATCACCTTTTATAACGAATTTATTTTTTTTCATTTTAAACTCTTTGTGATTTTTAACAATCGTTTTCCATTGACATAAAGGATCCACACTTATTACAAAATTTCTGTTTGTATTTTTTCCAAAAAGGTTGTTAACGCCAAACAATACTTACACATACGTTTAGGAAATATATTGTCGGTATTGTTTACTATTCTCGTTAATTAAATTTGAAGTTTGATTCCATTTATTTTATTGTACACTCCTTTATTTGTATAAAGCAACAAGTAAATGACAATTGCAATAGACTGTACATGTATGTATTGCACAAAATTTTGTTGACATTTCTCTCTCGACATGTTCTTGCATGACTTAATAATCCATCAAGATAAATTATCATATATAAATCAATGTGTATATTTCTTGTATAAAAATATTTCTTCTCAAAAATATATAGGCTTCATTTCATTTAAAGACGATACAAGTGTAAGTATATCGATTGCAGCTTTCTTCTACAATTGATATACATGTAGAACAAATCAGTTATATAACGAATTCGTTATATTTGAATTATGAATTCGCTATAAACGTATAGCGAAGTACGCTTATAGAGAATTTTTATTGAGGGTCCCCAGAAATTCGCTATATCAGAGTTTTACTGTATAATTTTATAATTTATATACTCAGTCTGGTAATTTAATTAGGGTTGTAAATCACAATTTGATTATAGTTGATGTCTGTTCATCAAACCAAATTATATAGTATAAAATGGTCAGCTGCTTTTCCACTTTGTATGTTAAAAGCGAACAACATCACAAAATTTCAGAATGTTGCTATGAAGATATTGCTGTGTGTCACATTAAATTCGTATTTTCAAGGTTATAAAATATACTCTACCTCAGACCATATGATGTTGTATGATATGGTCAAGTATTGGCTTAAATAAACAAAAATTATAATTCACAAAAGTACTCAGAAAGTACTCAGAATTGTGGAGTGTAATACCAATTTCTGTCCTGTTGGTTGGAAGAGATGTTGGGAAGAGGTGTAGAATTTGTCAGTACCACATAATGAAGCTTTCTAATTAACAACTAGTAGTCTGATAATACTGAACAGCAACTAATAACTGATGTATAAGGTATGTTATAATAGTGCATAGTAAAATATTGTCAGAGGAACTACTCCAGATGACATAGTTGTTTGAGGGCCAATTTGCAGTCAATTTTCTGCTTATGTGCACCATTGTTCATCATTAATTATTGCATCATTCATTAATTATTGCATGTGTAAGTTTGCCTGTTCTACTAGGTAGTGATTGCATGTGTTTCTGTTCTAAGATCCTGCTGTGAGTAACACCATACCTTTCAAATCTAATACTAGTATACGTACTAACTATAGTCAATTGTTATTGTATATATAATTGTGTTATTACATTATCATCTAATGAAATTTGGTGACTGTTGATGAATTTGAATTAAATATTCAAAGTAGAGGCAATTTTAATGTAATGGATGAAGTTATATTCAGTGTAGTTCCTGTGTTGTTTTTGAGATGAATCTTGATTACATGTTATACAGGGACTTGGTATGGTGGTCACTGTGACCCTCCCAGTGTATAACCGTGCACCATCAGGGGTAGGTTCTACAAGTAACTTACCACACTCAGCTCAAATATCAGATTAACTGATTTAAAACTGTTTTGTATATTAATCAATGGTCCTCTCTAAATTTCAGTCAAACCAGACAATCCTTGGTGTGATGGGAATAGATGTGACTACGGAGCAGATGAAGCACTTTAGTCCAGCATGGAAGGTTGGTCAACGCAGAGCCCGACCACTGTCCACAGATGACCTCTGTCTTTTGTGCTTTAGACCGTTTAAATGCTTATTATAGATTTGTTTGTAATGTCTGACTTGGAACTTTTTTGTAGCTTGGTCCTAGTGGTTACACCTTTGCCATTAACACAAATGGCTATGTCATATTTCATCCCCGCCTGAAGATCCATGTAAGATTATTGTGTCTTGTTCTGTAATTCCTTATACTTTTACAAATTATATTGCGATGTGAGTGAGAATTTAAAGTAAGATTTTTATTTCCAACAGAATGAAATTGAAGATACCCCAAACCTGGACTTCCTAGATATTGAAAGTGAAAATGACAAGAAAGAACAGGTATTACAGATGTTTAGCTCAATGATGAGCTGAAAGTTCACGTTAGCTTTTCTGATCACCTTTTATCTGTCATCTGCTTGTCTGTATGTAAATGTTTCACATTTTCATCCATTAGGCCAATTTCGATCAAACTTGGCACAAATCATCCTTGGTGAGACACAACAGGGGATCAAAGTTTCACATGCTGATATATAGAAAAGAACTACTGGGCCAAAAAATGGAAATTTTACTTCTTGACATAGAGTAGATTATAATTTGTTGAAACAATGCCCCCGGTGTTAGGGTGGAACCACAATAGTGGATCAGAGTTTTACATGCAAATCTACATTTATAAGGAAAATCTTTAAAAATCCTTCTCTCAAGAACCATTGGCCCAGAAAAGTTGAAATTTGCATGAAAGCTTCCTGACATAGAGCAGATTCAAGTTTGTTAAAAATCATGACCCCTTGGGGTTGAAAGTTTTACATGTGAGTATATAGGGAAAATCTTTTAAAAATCTTCTCAAGAACCATTGGGCCAGAAAAGTTCAAATTTACATGAAAGCTTCCTGACATAGTGCAGATTCAAGTTTTTTTCAAATCATGGCCCCCAGAAATAGTGGGGAGACAGTAGGGGATCAAAGTGTTAAATGCTGATATATAGGGAAAAAAACTTCGAAAATATCTCTTGAACTATTTAAACTAGGGCTTTCATGTTTTGTATATACATTCTTTATGAAAATACCTTTTATGTGATGCTATGGTGTGTAATCTTGTAACCTTAACCTGTAAGTTTGAACTGCTTTTGATAAAAATACGACATACAATATGTCTTGAACTATTGAAGGCAGATCTTTCATATCTTGTATATGGCAAGACCTTTTGTTTCATATCATGATCTTTGACCATGTGACCTTTTACTTGGAGTTGACCTACTTTTAAGAAAACATAACCTATTAAATATATCCGGAACTACTTTAGGTAGGGTTTTCATATTTTGTATTTGGATTCTTTATGGCAAGACCTTAAAGTTTGATCTACTTTAAAAAAAACCCAAAAAACACCTAACCTATTCAATTTCTCCTGACAGGGATTTCATATATTATTGTTTATACATGTAGGTTCTTTATGGCAAGACCATATTATTTTGTGAGGTTTGATCTTGACCTTAGAGTTAGACTTACTTTTTATGAACCATTCAAGGTTAGATATTTCATATTTTGTATATAGATTTCTTATGGCAAGACCTTTTATATGACCTTTGACCTTGTAACCTTGAAAACTGACCTACTTTTAAGAAATTGTAACCTGTTGAATATATTCAGAACTAGTCTTGTTTGGGTGTTCATATTTTGTATATAGATTTTTTTATGACAAGACCTTGTGATACAATCATATTTTATCATGTGACCTTAACCTACTTTCTTTAAAACCTGACCTAATCAATGTTTCCTGAAGTATTTGAGGTGAAGGTTTTATATTTTGTATATAAATTCTTTATGGCAAGACCTTGATATACTTCAGTGTTTCACCCCTTGACCTTGAAGTTTGACCTACTTGTAATAAAAATCTTACCTATTTTTAAAATATCTCCTGAACTACAGTCCCTGAAATGTTCTACTTTACCATTTTTCCGTTCGCTCACCGTTCGTTCAGCGCGCGTTCACCGTTCGTTCACCGTGCGCTCTCCGTTCACAGTTTTGCGTTCACCGTGCACTCACCGTTCGTTCACCGTTCACAAAGCGTGCGCTCACTGTTCATTCATCGTTCAGTCTTTTCATTGTCATTCGGAACACCAAAGTGAAAGGACCAATCTTGATAGCAAGGCGAAAATGAAAATTAAATGTGTGCGTAAGAGTGGAAGGATACTTTCTTACTATATTAGAAATTTAATTTTGGAGTACAAAATGTCAGGATTATCCACTGTGAATGCTGAAAGGTTCATTTGAGCTTTTGTTAAAAACAATTCTAAATGAGAGACGAATATAAGAGCTTGTCGTTATGAATTTAACCCAAGTACAAAAAAATAAGGCAGTTTCAGGTAATGAAAACCTCTTCCCCTATGTTTATGATTTAGTATTTACAACTTCAGGCACAAATTATTATAATTATTTTGCATTGCTCGACAAAAGTTTTAAACAGATCACCCCCTCCCCTACTTCGAAAAATAAAAACAAACAAACGATGCTACATAATGTACATTGTACCGTAGGTACGTGTCAGAATGTCAAACTGATATGGCTATTTTTACGCCTTTATTTATGAAAGACATTGTCAATAAACTGATATTTACTACTCTTGCCAAATTTGAAACTTTTGTAACATTTGTCCTTAATGCAAAGATGTAAGTGTTTATCTGGTACGTTTCTGCATTAGCCTTTAAACATTCTACGGGTAGTTCAGTATAATAAACAGTTTTATCTACATCAAATATTATAGAGTTATTGAACTTATATTGGTGAATATTGGCACGAGTTGGCTGTCAAAATGCACGAGCTTGCTAAAGTATTTAGTTGTTAAATCATATCCCTTTTCACGCAAACTACTCCAAAATAGACGAGAATTCATCAGTATTGGCAGTGTGCAATAACAGCATGCATTTCTTAACTGTTCAATATTTAACCCGTCACTAATGCATGAAGCAAACTGATTTTGTAAATGGGGACATCATAATTTATGTACAGTAAAACATTTTGCTTAAGTAAATATCAAATACCGGCTCTGTCAGATTCGGAGGACCGTCGTCTGCCATTTCAGCTTGTTTATGTCGTTACGGTAATGTCAATATTGAACGCTCATACTCGGAATGTTTCGGGCGCATACAATTTACGCAATGCAAAGTTAGCGTTCAATAAATTCTCAGGATATTGAACGCTAACATTCTCTAGATTTTACGCAGATCTTATATTAGACTATTTATTAGCTATATAATAAATACAAATATTGCACGATCTAACTGCAATCTATGGTCACATCAATAATAAAAATAGAAAGTTTTGTACTGATTATTTCGTCAGGTCGATGTAGCTGTGACAAATGAATGACACAAAATATAAGTAGGAATATTTAATACTGTTAGGAGTGTTGAGGTGTTGACACAGGGTATACCGTCCATATTGTTTGTTTACTGCATCTATCTTGACTCCTTTTTGGGGTGTTTGTTAATTACAGGTATCCCAAACGATCGAGCTCGTAAAGTTTGAAGCCATACATGAACACCTGTTAATTATGGATGTCACTACACATGTAGACTATAGTGATTTCCTTTTCACATGCATTGTTTATATATTATACCCATGCATTAAATGTATCTGTACATGTAATGGTATACACAATGTACATACGAAATTTGCTTTTGTTTGTGTATGACTATTGCGTGTATCAATGTACAATTTGCGATAATTTCATGAAATATATACATGTATACTCGGTACTTGTACAAAAATATATTACATTGAATATATCCAGAACTGTAAAAATGTGCTGTATCACGATTCCGGTTTATTTAATTTTTTATTAATTGATGAAATATATAATATGTACATGTATTTTATTACTTGATTATGAAATAAGTAAAATCCCAGGGAAAAATCCGAAACATTCCGAGTAAATAGATCATTTTGCGTTCAGTGTGCTCTCAGCGTTCGTTCACCGTTCACTTTGCGCTCTGCGTTCACTCACCGTTCACCAAATTGCGTTCACCGTTCGCTCACCGTGCGTTCACTGTTCGCTCACCATTCAAGTGGGAAAGAAGAACGTTTCAGGGACTGTATTTGAGATTGGACTTTCATATTCTGTATGTAGATTTCTTAAGGCATGACCTTCATATCATACCATGATCTATGACATTGTGACATTGGTCTTATCCAGAACAGCAAGATCATGTTAGTCGTATTAGTGTTAGGCATCTCTGTGTTATGTGAATTCATTTTCAGTTATGTTATGATCCTTTGGGGCTAAGTTGGGGCTACAATATGTGGTCAAAATTTTTCCTGGGAATAAACATTGATTAAAAAAATCTTTTAAAATTCACAACAGCTGAACAATAGCAGGGCAGGTGAGTGATGTGGTCCATGGGCTTCTTGTTTCTTGAGGTCATAGGACACTGTCATGTTTCAAGATCATCAAACTTTGTGTACATGTACCCTAATGATGTTGGTGCCAAAATAGATTTGAAAAGTAATATTTTTGCTCCTGAAGACTTCATTCAAGAGAATCCTTTTACAATTTGATATTGAACAAAACCATCCTAGAACTAACATTTTATGAATACTGTTTGATATTAGAGACATACATATTCTACTTCACATGCATACTTGTTTGTATCAAATGCTTTTTAATCAAATTTTTGTTTTATTTTACGTGATCTGCTACTGTCAGAACTATTTTTTGACCAAATAATTTATTTACTAATAGATGTTAATCCGTTCCTTTATTTCTGCTGCTGTTCTGGATATATTGGGCAGGCATATTGTGAAGTGTGAGCTGTTTACTATCAACTTATGAATGCTTGTTCCTAATGAATGAAGAGAAGTTGTACAGAATGTGTTATTTTTTCAGTTAAGACAGGACATGATTGATGGGAAGAGTAAGGAAGAGGAAATTACAACATTTGTCTCCTCACAAGATGGGGTCAGTAATACTCACAAGATGAGGTCTGTAATACTCACAAGATGGGGTCTGTAATACTCACAAGATGGAGTCTGTAATACTCACAAGATGGGGTCAGTAATACTCACAAGATGGGGTCTGTAATACTCAAAAGATGAGGTCTGTAATACTCACAAGATGGGGTCTGTAATACTCACAAGATGGAGTCTGTAATACTCACAAGATGGGGTCAGTAATACTCAAAAGATGAGGTCTGTAATACTCACAAGATGGGGTCAGTAATACTCACAAGATGGGGTCTGTAATACTCACAAGATGGAGTCTGTAATACTCACAAGATGGAGTCTGTAATACTCACAAGATGGGGTCTGTAATACTCAAAAGATGGGGTCAGTAATACTCACAAGATGGGGTCTGTAATACTCACAAGATGGGGTCTGTAATACTCACAAGATGGGGTCTGTAATAAGAAGCATTGATAAAATGTTCATACTGATTGCAGAATGCAAGGTAAATCAAAAATGTTATTGTCAATTTTTTTTTACCAGAATCATGTACTAGAAGAAACAAGGAAATACTTCTACACACCAATTGGAAATACCTCATTCAGGTGAGAATGTACACTTACTGGGGGAGAAATACCTCATTCAGGTGAGAATGTACACTTACTGGGGGAGAAATACCTCAATCAGGTGAGAACATACACTTACCTCATTCAGGTGAGAAAACACACTTACTGGGGGAGAAATACCTCATTCAGGTGAGAATGTACACTTACTGGTAGGACTGAAACGATACACCCCCTTCACAATACGATACATATTGCAATACTTATGACACGATTCAATACTTTCAATACGATACAATTTACAGAAGAAACCAATGATAATTAACATTGAAGAAAGAAATATTTACCAAGATTCACAATCATGATTTTAAAAGCAAAATGTTTCCAAACGGTAAGATGCCAGTTTGAACTGTATGCTGTAGTTTAAATCGATAAAGTTAGTTATTATTTTCATCACACTCGAGGCAAACAACAGTCTGAACGTTATTAAATGCTATTTTGTCCCTCATGCAGGTAAAAATAATAAGTACAGGCCAATCCTGATGTATTTTACTGAACCCGTTTGTAATAAACTTATAGAACCGAAAATTGAGGCAATGAATCAAACATTGAATCGAGCATTTATATATTAAACAATATCGATATTTTGGTGAATTGTTTCAGCCCTACTTACTAGGGGAGGATTTGAGAAATCATCATGAGTATTCAAGTTGGATTGAGAACATCTCACCTTAGGAGTTGAATACCTAAACTTACTAACCAAGTAAACAATCTACATGCTCTGAACAACTTGGCGAATCATGTATATCAACAAAACATAAATTTAAAATATAAGCGTATGGATGCATATTTTATATGAAATACTAATGAATAATAGAGTTGATCATAGATATAATGTTTGTATCACAAGTTAAGCTTTCATAAATGTTGAGGAATGCCAATCGCTTTTTATACGCCCGTCGAAGACGGGACGTATTATGGTATGGCGTCGTCCGTCTGTCTGTCCGGACCTTGTGGGCAGGATACAGACTGAACCATAAGCCCTAGGACTTTACAACTTGGTACATTTGATCACCATGATGAGAGGAAGATGCCTATTGTTTTTCAAGATCAAAGGTCAAGGTCGTAGTATCACTTATTAGGAAAACCTTGTGGGCAGGATACAAACTGAACCGTAAGCTCCAGGATATTATAACATGATATATTTGATCACCATGATGAGAGGAAGATGCCTATTGTTTTCAAGGTCAAAGGTCAAGGTCGTAGTATCACTTTTTAGGAAAACCTTGTGGGCAGGATACAAACCGAACCGTAAGCTCCAGGATATTATAACTTGGTATATTTGATCATCATGATGAGAGGAAGGTGCCTATTGTTTTTCAAGGTCAAAGGTCAAGGTCATAGTATCACTTATTAGGAAAACTTATTAGGATACAAACCGAACTGTAAGCTCCTGGATATTATAACTTGGTATATTTGATCACCATGATGAGAGGAAGATGTCTATTTTTTTTCAAGGTCAAAGGTCAAGGTCATAGGTTTACTTAGTAGGAAAACCTTGTAGGTATACAGACCGAACCGTTGGGGCTAGGAGTGTCAAATTTAATACGCATATACCTTATTCCAAGTGGAGGAAGCCTATTGTTTCTCAAGGTCAAAGGTCAAGGTGGTTGTAGCAGGATACAAACAAAACTGTTGTGGCTAGGAATGCCAATACTTTTCTTTTTCAAGTTTAAAAGGTCAAGACTGTTAGATGGCATGCTTCACTTGATAATTTTGTGCCAAGTATAGCTTGTGAACTTCCAAGTTATACTGTTTCAAGCAAAGGTGTGTGGTATATTAGCATATTTATGAAGTAGCGCATTCTAAGGCTATCCCTCTTTATATCTTGATATCCATTTCTACAAGCATAATAATGAATTAGCTCACAGAGGACAGTGCTAACTTCACTAAAATATGAATCCCACTAAAATATGTTTTCCTTGAGCAAAATCTATGGGCGTATTATGCCACGTTGGTGTTGCTCTTGTTACAGTTGTGGCCCTGATATTGCATTTGTAGTATTTTATAATTGTGCACAGGAACACAAATTTATATCAATTATTTCTTACTCTCTATGTATGGAATTTTAAGGATCCTTAATTGGGAAAAAGATTGAAAATTGGAAAAATAGTAATTTGGTGATTTTTGGATTGGGAATGGACCCAATAACCGGACCCAAAAATAAGCCCGGAAAATCCATGGTATCTGTGTATGAGTATGGTAGTTCTTGTGAGCAGTGTGGCCCATTGAGGCCATAAATTTTCAGTGTGCAGTACTGAATTTCTGATATAATCAATATTGAAAACATGATCAGGCCAATCATGTTGATATAACATTTTATGTACTGTAATAACATTGAAATTGCATCAAAGTCTTTCAAATTTATCTTTTATATTTCACCAGTATATTGATAATCAATCTGGTTGAATTGCAAAATTGTATGAATGTCAAAACTGTACCTGTTTTCCTTTATAGATTTAAGGCAGGTTGCTCCTTAAAAAAAATTATGTCTAACTCTTCAGAGAAAATTTTTCCACATAAACATACAGTGCGTGTGTGTGTGTGTATATATGATTATAGTGTTTATTTTAATATACATATATAGTACAGTGGAGCCTCGTTAATCTGGAGACTGGTTCCCACCAAAATCGTCGGGATAAATGAAGCGTTCGGATAACTGAATCGCATATTTTCTATCTTTACATAAGTAACCAATATGCTTACTTTATTGATGCGTAGTGAATTAAACACATTCTATCATTGGATTTGACCATTTGCATTAGTAAATAATTCCAATATTATTTATTACAATTGTTTTTATAGGACAAATATAAAGCTGAACAAGAGTTTATTCATCAATAAATCTGAAAACGCAATGTATTCATACACGCCTGGAAACAAATAACATAGTGCAGGGAAACTATTCAAATTTTTGCAATTGTTAATAAAGTGAATGAATTGGAATTATAAGAATCAAACATTCTGTTTGAAGAATTTATCGTTGTGTAAACTCCAGACATTTTACTCACAAACTTAACATAAAAGTGCTTCGCACTTTTATTCAGTTTGTGAGTAAAACGTCCAGAGTTTACACATCGATAAATTCTTCAAAAAGAATGTTTAATCCTATAATGAATTATGATAATGTTAACATTTACATGCATTTCAAAGCACTAAAATGGAAATATACGCGTGCAGTGTATTTGCCTATCCTTACATTGTACATGTATATTAGCACGTACTACAAATAAATATACAAAACTGTGTATCGTATGCACAAAAACAAATAATGAAGCACTATATGTAACTATAAATAAATAAATCATTAGTAACTAACGTAATCATTTACGCTTCAAACATTTCATCACACTTTTACTTCTTAAAGAGGCCGGTCATTTCCATCTGTCACGATTTACGGGTTTGGCGGTCTGTTTAAACAATCTTCATCGTCCTAAGTTGATTTAAGAATTTCATATTTATCATGTCAGTTGACAACATTCTTTAACCAAAATTCCATCTGCCAGAGTTTATATTTCTTGTTCTATAATTATCCAAGCCAATATCAGGAGAGAAAAAACGTAATATTAAGACCTATTACTGCTTTGATCTAGGCACGCGCACCCATTGTTTTCATGATGCAATAATAACGGAACAAAACAAGGGTGAAACCAAGACCTACTACTGCTTTGATCTAGCCACACGCACCTATTGTTTTCATGATGCGATAATAACGGAACAAAACAAGGGTGAAACCAACATTACAGGTATATACAAAATTTAATCGTCATTTTCCTTAAAATGGTAATTTCCTCACTTCTACCGAAAGTTTAAAAATTCGAAAGCAATAAAGCTCTACATCGTAACAAGAAGCAATCGTACACAGGTACATTCTATATGCGTGGCATTTTAAACATTAAAAACTGACTACATATACATGTATATATCATGCCAATCTACAGTATAAAATCCAAAATCTAGAAGTTAATCTACACTCTTTAGATTTGAATAAGCCGATATCAATTTATGAAACAGTACAACTGATATGTGTAACAGTTCGATAAAACATGTCATTATGGCATGATGTTTAATTTATTAATACTATTAGGCTATTGATCAAGACAGATTTATTTACAAAATTCAACACTACACACAATACAGATCTTTTGTGCTAAAATTTGCAATGCAATGTCTCGATCGGCACGTGCTATCTAACTGACATATCATCACACACCACCTAATTAAAGGGAGGTGTTGACAGGGTACAGGTAATCGCTTCAATTAGACAGTTTGGCTTGTTATGTTCCCCAACGAAGTTTGGGAACATATTGGTTTTACTCTATTTCTTCTTATTATTATTATTAGGGTCTTCCGTCTTCAGCGGAAAAACCTTCTATTATTCTATTGTTGATTTTTCATTTTTCTTTTTATTATTATTATTTTTATTCTTTTTTTTTTTCCCCTTACCGATTTTGTGCAGAGCATTTCTCAGAGATGGCTGGATCGATTTGCTTCAAATTTTCAGGGTTGATGCATTGTGATCTAAAGTTTATATTTCCGTTTCGATTTTTGAAAATTCACTTCCGGTTGCAAGTTACGTCTGATTTTCCGTTTTTAAAATGACATTTTGTCCAGACGTTTTTTCATAAAGATTGAGTCTTGAAACTTTCAGGGATGATAGATGGTGACCTGTAGCTCTGTAATAAGGTTTATCAATGTGATCCGTCACTTCCTGCCGTCACTGGAAGTGAACAAAATAAATATCCACTTTATTTAGAAATCAAATTTCAAAATAATGCTTTTGAAACAAAACCTACGTAGATTAATTAGGTCTCTTTTGGCGTTTCAGAAAATGTTAGACTTACCGTAAGTTTAACCAGCAACTTCCGGTTTTTAGAGAAAAACTTCGAAAAATTGGTCTTTCTTTGTCATCGTGTATCTCGCTTATTTATCAACCTTTTAATACGATATTTACAGATTTTATTGACATTATCCATCTCTAGGGTACCCTTTAATAATTTTTCAAAATTCACTTCCGGTCATTTGTTAGGGCCAAATTTTAGTTTTTCAAATGACATTCTGTCCGGGCGTTTTCTCATAAACGGTTAAAGATTGAGTCTTGAAACTTTCAGGGATGATAGATGGTGACTTGTAGCTGTAAGGTTTACCATTGCGATTTGTCACTTCCGCCCGTCACCGGAAGTGAACGAAAGAAACGTCAAATTTCAAATTTATGCTTTTCAAACAAAACTTACATAGATTAATTAGGTCTCTTTTGGCGTTTCAGAAAATGTTAGACTTGCCGGAAGTTTAACCAGCAACTTCCGGTTTTTAGAGGAAAAACTTCAAAAAAGTTGGTTTTTCTTTGTCCTCGTATATCTCGCTTATTTATCAAGTTTTTAATAGAATATTTACAGATATTATTGACATTATTCATCTCTAGGGTATCCGTTAATACTATTTCAAAATTCACTTCCGGTCGCGAGATAGGGCAGAATTTCCGTTTTTCAAATGACACTTTGTCCAGACGTTTTGTCATAAACCGTTAAAGATTGGGTCTTGAAACTTTCAGGAATGTTAGATGGTGACTTGTAGATGTGACATACATGTTTCAATTTTGATGTCATCCACCGGAAGTACCTTAAAAATAAGTGATTTTTCATTTTTTTTATTCTAATGCTCATAACATTATTTAACAGAATGTAATAGGTCATACCATTTCCACCGGAAGTTGGTTGTTCGAAACCGGAAGTTGTCCGAAAACTCAGTATTTTTCACAGAAATTTTTAGTTTGGAGTCCTACGCTTTTTTATTTTTTATTTTTATTTTTAGTCGTTTTATGGACTCCAGAGATTCTCGAAAGTGAATAAAATAAAACCGAAGTTGTTTATAATTGATAAATCGTGTCTTTCATGTACGTGTTTATTTCTTTCATGTATAGTCGTTCTTCACTAATTGAATTCTTCCAGTTAAGATCCTATCTCGTCAGAAATTGGACGGAAGACCTATTCGTTGCTCGCAACGAGATAATTTCTAGTTATTATTATTCTTTCTTTCTTCTTGTGACTTTTTTGTCCACGAGTGTTCTCGGAAACTACTCAAGAGATCAATATGAAACCTTTTTAGGATGTTAGTATAACATATGTAGATGTGCGGAACGAATGTCATTTTCTCTGAAAACGCATGCATTAGATTTTTTGTTTACAAACTTTGGAATGCATCTAACTGTTTTATTTTTCAATGAAATTGTTTGATATTTATATCGTAGGTGAAACTCGAGACCCTTAACTGTTTAGCATGGTCAAAATTTCAATTTTGCACGTGCATGCACTTGTGATTCAATTTGATTGGATAATACAAAAACGCCTATAACTTTCATGTCAATAAAGGAAAATTCATCATGTTTACAGGATAGGTAGACATGCCAAATCTCTACAGATCAATGTATTAAAAATTGCAAATGCGCATGCACATGCATTGTCTTTTGAAGGTTCAATTCTTTCAATGACCATAACTTTTTTATTTTTTGTCAAAATGATTTGAAACTTGGGTTGTTTATGTGTCTTGGGATACTCAACAAAAGTATATAGTCATAATTAGTATACAGCACATGCATGCATGTGTGCTTAATTCTGATTGGACGATTTTCAAATCGCCATAACTTTCTTATAAATCATGCAAACAATATCAAATTTATAGTGTAAGTATATCTATCAAATGTCTATTGAATGACATCAACATTGATGCTCAGTCATACTCACGTGCGCATGTATGCACGTGCATAGCTTTTCTTTCATTTTTCGGGTACTAAAATGGCTATAACTATTCAGTATTGAATTAAAAACTCAAATGAATTCAAATTTACCCTGTAGATGTATGATATGAATGCCTATTAAATTGTGTTAGCAAATATTCCATTATCAAAATCGCGTGCGCGTGAATGCACGTGCATTGTATTTTTTGACATCTAAATTCAAGTATTGGTCTATAACAGTTTTAGATTGTAATGAATAGGTTTGAAATTTAGGTTGCAGATATGTTTTGGACCCCTCCATTTATTGATGGTGTCAAAATCACTTCCCTGCACGCGCATGCACGTGTGCTTAATTCTGATTGGACGATTTTGAAATTCCCATAATTTTCTTATACGTGAAGCAATTGATATCAAATTCATATAGTAAGTATATCGTTCAAGTGTCTATTGAATAGCATCAAGAAAATTGCTTTGTCATACTCACCCGCACGTGTATGCACGTGCATTGATATCGGTCTTTGTAGTTTTGAGTTGCTGTTCATTTCTCGTTTTTCATTGAACTGTTTTGAAACTTGTCTTGTAGTCATATATTTAGACATGTAATGTACCAACATGGTCAAATTACTCACCAGCATGTGCACACACATGCGTGCACGTGCACAGAATTTTCAGATATCTATAACTGATTAGTTTTAGCATGAAATGGACTGAATGTTATAAAATAGTTATCTATTCAAACACTTCACAGATTGATATGATCAAAACCACTTGTACTGAAACAAATGACACAACTTTCTAAATGGGGGAATGTTTGGGGAACATCTGTAACGGGCCCCGTTACAATAAGTACTAGTTTTCTTTACAATTTACGCCTTGCTAAAATTGTCCGACACAGACCTTACCTCAAAAAATTACCGTCCAGATTAACGGTACAATTTTCACTGCATTTTAACGTTTTTGTTGTAAAAAATGACCGTCCGGAACGCGAATTTCCGGATTAATGATGCAAAATAACGTATAAAAATTCTGTTCCCTATAAAAATCTTCCGGAAGGTGAAGCGTCCGGATTAAACTACTGTAAGTTAGTGTGCAGACATATTAACCTAATTAATTCTCAAACCCTGATGAAATATGCCTCTAAAATAATTTAAGCTATATAACTAGGGAGGTGTGAGTAAAAGTATTGAGAATGGTATAGGTAATACGGAATATAGGAACCACTATTTTGTCTCTGATTCCATCACGGTTTTAATGTTTAGTATGCCCACCGAAATCACATTTTCTGCGTTAACTTGGGCAACTTTTCAGTAAACAAGCACATGTCACTTACTGAAGTTATCAGATATTATAGTGAGTTCTGGCACAGTTTAGCGTCGTTTTTGAAAGTTGAGGGATGGGGAGCAAACAGAGAAAAAAGGTGCCGTTATATTTATACGAAAAATCTTAGTTAGCTGCCCAAACCCCAAAGTCGTAGAAAGGTACCTATATGAGTTCAATTCATCGGTTCAACCTTGCATTTCCACTACCATTTGCCGCTACTATATTAAGTGACTTGCCAATAAATTAATCTTTGCATGTACTAATAACAAACGTTTTATATGATATGTGATAATAGCGCAATGTCAAGAAAACGGGGTGGGGGTTGGGAGGTCTACATGTTGTTGCATGTAGGTGTCTGGAGATCGATGCATAAATAGTGATTATTTATATCATTTCATAGCGGTCGGTTGTTTTAATGATTTGAGAAAGTCTCATTAAGTAAAAATATACATACGTGCATATGGTAATTGAAATAGACTTTTTTAGGTCAACTGAGTAAACTATTGCTATTGGTTGTCGTCGGTCGTGAGTTAACAATTGAACATTTTTAACTTCTTCTTGATAACTACCAGTCCAATTCTTTTCAAATTTGGTATGAAGCATCATTAGGACAAGGGGGACATAAATTGTAAATTTCAGGACTCCAGCACTCCTGGGGCTGTAGGAGCGGGGCAAAAACTGTCCAAAATTGACCAATTTTCAAAAATCTTCTTCTCAAGAACCATACACGTGTAAGAAAAAGTAAATGCATAGTGATGTAAAGCAGGAAGGCTTCTACGAAAATTGTAAATTTCATGATCCCTGGGGTTGGGGTTCTGACACCAGGGCAGGGCCAAACTTGGTATATAGTGTTTGTGTGTAAAACACTTAAATTACATCTCCTTTAATGCTATTGATACTAAATTGAAAGTACATATTATGTAAATAGATATCTAGAAAGAACAGGTAGTCCTTTACTAAAATTGTAAAATTGATGCCCCCCAGAGTAGGGGTTCTGACCCCAGGGTGGGACCAAACTTAGTATATAGTATTTATGTGTAAGTTTGCTGATACTGTATAAAATCTAAATGCATACTTTTGATGTTTTAATGTTAATACACCTATTATTTAAAGACCCAAAAAAAACACCGTACGGTTGCTCCACGGATGACTGAATGTGGGCGGAGCTCATCTATGGTCAATGTTATTTACCTGGCCAAGAGATCGGTTGTTGTGTATATTTTTATGATATACACAGGAAATTTCTCAGGTTATTACAAATTATACTTAGTGTCTTGATTTGTGCACACACAAAAAATAATTAAAATTTCTACCTACATGCATACCGCATTTCTATTTCCCGTAAACCTTCAAACTTGGTCATATTTATGTATTGCAAATGACAGGTTTAGCCCATTTCTAAACCTTTGCTTTTTAAAACTTCTAATTAAATTGTTATATATCGTATATAAATAATTTCCTAAATATAATATTACCCGGCATTTCCGGGCACTTCCTGGTGTCCTGGGAGTTCGCGGTGTCGTGGGTGTAGTAGGTAAAATATCCATGTTTCGAGAGAATGAATAAATCCAAGTAGATCTGTGTACATGTACAACCAAATGAAGAATGATCAAGATACCCCTCAATATGGGCCGTCTGTAGGGTTTCTGTAGCTGTAGTGTTTGCGTAATGGTGGTATCCCAAACAGAAGCTGACACGAAGTCTCTCTCTCTCCCCCCCCCCCCCCCTCCTCTCTCTCTCTCTCTCTTTAGGGTTTCTGTGGACGTAGTGTTTGTGTAACGATGGCATCCCAAACAGAAGCTGACACGAAGTCTACACCCCCTCCTCTCTCTCTCTCTCTTTAGGGTTTCTGTGGACGTAGTGTTTGTGTAACGATGGTATCCCAAACAGAAGCTGACACATAGCTAGTCTACCCCCCCCCCTTTCTCTCTCTCCCTTACTCTCAATCATTGACTAAATGAGTGATTATTGTCATACGTATGCAACACTATTGCCATGCCATATTATTTCATCTATATTATTGCTACAGTTTTACACATCTCTCTCTCTCTCTCTCTCTCTCTCTCTCTCTCTCTCTATCTATATATATATATATATATATATATATATATATAAATATAAAACCGTGATAAATTATAAATAGCTCAATAACTCTCTCTCTCTCTCTTTACCTTTATAAATATAAAACCGTGATAAATTATAAATAGAAATATCTCAATAACTCTAACTCTCTCTCTCTCTCTCTCTCTCTCTCTCTCTCTCGCTCTCTCTTTCAATATAAAGCCGTGATAAATTATAAATAGAAATATCTCAATAACTTATTTATGCTTTTTTACTATTGTTTGATTTCTGATTGTGTAATTTATATTCCATGTGGTATCTCAAATAGAAGCATTTTTTTAACTACTGTAACAATTTTACGCATGGGCAATATAACCATTATACATGTTGATGTGCTGCGCCAATAAAGAATTGTTCATGTTTTTATAAATATAAAGCCACAATAAATCATTAATAGCAAATATTCCAATAACTTATGTTTTTTTTTTTTGTTTTTTTTTTATTATTATTGTTTGATTTCTGACTGTTTAATCTATAATACATGTATAAAGATGGAGAGAGAAAATACGATGATAAATTGCATTGTATAGGGGACGTTAGAAATTAAAATATTCTAGGTGCGAGTCAATGCTATCAAAACTCCGGTATACTGGGGCTTTCCTCGAGATCTGAAGACTGCCGGTCATCATTAGCCATGATTGTTATCAAAACATCTTTCTCAGGTAGCTGTAGACCACGGTCTCTGCAAACGTCAATCAACCTAAGCGCTATTGTTAAAAGTTTGATTGACCAGTGGCTTATCATTGATCGCGACACAGGTAAAATTTGGGGGCGTTAACTTAAAGTTGAGTCTTTAAAGCCTTTCATCAGTGTATGCACTTTTGAGGACAATGAAGTTTTAAGAACAAATCTTGTTTTATACTGTTGCTGAACTTTAGAATTTAGCTAAGATATTCAGAACAGGAATTTTTTTCTAGATTTCATAGCCCGTTGAAGTAGTGATGCTTTTTCACTATTATTCAGGTGACCGATAAGGCTAGTTGGCCTCTTGTTTGGTTTTATCTCCGCTACCAAACATCAGAATTTATGTTTTTTGGTACTAGGGCATTCACTTGCAACATTCTGAAAAATAATCTTCAAACCAGGCAGATATTTTAGCTTCAGAAATGAGTCGTCTTTAGCCATCACTAATTTGTATACAAGGGTTGCCCAAGTGATGCATGATTTTCGTAACTTCTTTTTATGAAGAGTTCCAAAATTTTCTAGTTCCGATATCCGGTATTGGAAGAAAAGAGTGGATTTTGTATAATGGATGAATTTACATGCTATATGGAAAGGAATATTTTGGATTATTACACTTTTGGATTATTTTCATTTTGCAGTCTTGGCCTTGCTCTTCCACGATATCAAAATTACGTCATGAAACTAACAGACTTCACTGAGGCCAAAGCAAAGGGTAAATATGACTTGATTTTATATACTGCATGGACAATTTCGCTTCATGTGATTTTCACCCATACACGTTTGAAAAAGTTTTCATCCAAATTTGAATTTGCCCAAAGTTATTTCCTGGAATTCATGTTCCCCCAGTTTTAAATTTGCCCATTTTGGTTATTGATGAAATAGACAAAAATAAAATGGACAAATTTTACCTTGTAAGGTTTTGAGACATTGATACTTCACAAGTAAAAACCTTCATATTCTTTTAATATTTATTGTCCCCTCCTTCAACAAATGGGGGTATATAGATTTGAGTCAGTCTGTCTGTAACCTTGGTTTCTGAGGAATCTCAAATAGTACTTAAGCATTAGAATTTGGAGGAAATCTCAAATATGCCTAAGGCAATCTTAGGCATGTGCCCTCTTTTGTTAGGTCACCTGAGTCACTCAGATGACCTATTGCTATTGTTCTGCATCCATCGTCCATTTACAACTCCTTCCCAGAAACTACTGGGCCAATCTTGACCAAATTTGGTATGTTGCATCTGTAGGTGAAGGAGACACCCCCCCCCCCCCAATAAAAACCTGTAAAACTGATGTATTTCTTTAAAAATCTTCTTTACTCCTGGACATCTAGCAGAGAAGGTGAGTGTATAGTAATGATGAGCAAGGAAGCTTCTACCAAAATTGTAAATTTTATGATCCCGGGGTGGAGCCAAACTTGGTATAATAGTGTTCATGTGTAAAACATTTTAATACCGGTAAATGACTTCTTCTTTAGTGCTATTGATACTAAATTGAAAGTAAATGGATATTTAGAAAGATCAGGTAGTCCTTTACCAAAATTGTAAATTTGATGATCCCAGGGGTAGGGATTTTGGTATCAGGGTGGGGGCAAAATGGTCAGTTATTAAATGTGTGAACAATAGAAATTTTTAACTTCTTTTTGATAACTATCATTCCAGGTCTTTTCAAATTTGGTATGAAGCATCTTTCGAAGAAGGGGGACATAAATTGTAAATTTCAGGATTCCTGCACCCCTTGATCCTTAGGGGCGAGGCAAACACTGCCCAAAATTTACCAATTTTCAAAAGTCTTCTTCTCTAGAACCGCACATGTGTAAGAAAAACCAAATGCATAGTGATGTAGAGCAGGAATGCCTCTACCAAAATTGTAAATTTGATGATCCACGGGGTAGGGGTTCTGACCTCAGGGTGGGCCAAACTTAGTATATATTAGTATTTATGTGTAAGTTTGCTGATACTGTATAAAATCTTAATGCATACTTAGGAATAGCAGAAAAGGATGTACAAAAAATGGTGAATTTCACAACCCAGGGTTTTGACTCTAGGATGGGTCCAAATTAGTCATATCTTATAATGTTTAATGTTACATGTAATACACCTATTATGTTATGTAAAGCCTTTATCAGTGTATGCACTTTTGAGGGCATTGAAGTTTTAAGAACAAATCTTGTTTTATACTGTTGCTGAACATTAGAATTTAGCTTAGATATTCAGATGAGTAATTTTTTTTAAGATTTCATAGCCCTTGGGAGTAGTGATACTTTTTCACTAGTACTCAGGTGACCCTTAGGGGCTTCTTATCCATTTTGTTCTCAATCTATATATAGATTGAGAACAAAATGGATAAGAAGCACCTGTGGGTGAGTGATAAGGCCTGTGGGTCTCTTGTTTTTTAAGCCAAAAGGTCAAGATTACCAGGTGACATATGGTAAGAAATGGTTTCTAGATGAAGTTTAAAATACTATTGGCAGCAATGAAGAGTCTCTATTACTTAAGCCAAAACAATGAAACTTCTCATGAAGAGGCACCATGATTTGAAGATAACCCTATTGTTCTGGAGATCAAAAGTTGAGGTTACCAGACCTCATTTGATAAGAAATAATTTCTGGATGAAATCTGTACTGTTTGAGCTTTAATGAGGCATCTTCTTAATATGAAGATTCTCTAGCTATCACAAAAGATTAATCCCTAATACTTTCTAAGTCCAGGTCACCAGCTCACATAAGACAACAAATGGTGTTTGGAAGATGTATTTTATGTTGTGCTTCAGCAAAGAAACAAAGCAAGGAGAGTATTTGTTGAACAAATGTAACTTTAAGCAGGGGTGTAAATTCTCTGAATTTGCTTGTTTTTCCAGAAATGATCAATTTGCTGAGGGAGCAAGATACAGCTAAGTTGTTAGCACCCTGGTAAGTTTTACTGTTCTTTCATGTAACAACAAATCCAGTCTGATTAAAATCAGACCCCATACTCATTATATCAACGATTGCAGACCTGTGATTCTTCCGTCGGAAGACAAAATCTCCCGAATTTGAGCCCCCCTTCCGTTCCTTCCGTTAAAATGTAAAATCTTCCGTCATTTCAAATTTTCAACAACAAAAATTTTCTAAGCACCATTTTTCGATATTGATAAGGAAAAACCCCGAGACAATCGAAAGTCGTCTATTTTTCTGTCACAGTGACTGCACAGGTAAACGTCAATTAACGAGGGTACAGTAATTACTGAAGCCATTTGAGGAGTTTATTTATGATTACACAGCAATTAGTGATAATAAACAATTAGTGGATGATTAAAAAGATTGTTTTTGGCACACGCTCTGGTGATTAGGAAGTGATACCGACAGTTGAAGTTGTTATAAAAACATCAAGTCGGACAATCTTTGATACTGCTGAAAACTTGGTAAGGAGCAGGTGGGAAAAGAAAGTGGGCACTGAAGATGTTCGTAATATGTGTGGACAGAATGACACAATTGTATTAGAATGGATTATCTCTAACTGAACTGTATATTCAAAGATGGATACGGCAAGACGACGATGGGTGTGCACAGTTCGAATTTTCTCAATATTTATTTACACATGCATGTATAAATAGTACGTGGCCAAGTCTTGTAACATATATTTGTTCACTACACGTTTCACTGAAGAAGAAAAAAAACACGTTTTCAGATATGCAATGCAGTTCTTTTATGTGAGAACATATTCTTTATATTATTTAGCTCACCAGTGCTGAAATCTCAAGTGAGCTTAAATTTGTTAGTAGGCCTAGATCAAATATGTTGGTCAACTTTTCTGAAAAGTGATAATTGTTATAACTTGTTATCTCTGTAATAAATATATAAATATAACAAGTTTTTTTTCTTTTAATTGTGGTTTTTAAGGTATTGACTTAAGAATTATCAATGTTCTTAACACAAAAAAGGATTTATCAATGTTCTCAACACAAAAAGGATCTGATGATTATGAACTCAGACACTTGTAACACAAAAAACTACTAGTAGCATGATTTCATTAGCCAATGAACACACAAAAACGGTAAAACAAAAATGTCGATAAAAAATCTCCAGTTATCAGACCAAAACTCCAGCTGAAAATTTTCAAATCTCCAGTTGTGGCATGACAGTTCTGTCACAGGTCTGCGATTGATAATGAGTATGGGGTCTGATTTTAATCAGACTGCAACAAATCATAGTTGTAATAATTAGGAATTTAAAAATTAGTAGAAATCAATTAATTTGCCTCATTATGAAAATTAATAAATTATAAAAAGATATTTGCTCGTATAATTTAGTTAATATATTTAAATGTGTATGAAGACTAATTTGAAATTCATCAGAATAGCTCACTTGAATGGTAGGTTTGAGTGAGCTATTCTGATGAAAAAATATTATCATCATGAAGTTTCCTTCTCTAGAACTAATTTCAACCAAACTTACCACAAAACATCTTTCAGTAAAGGGGATTCAAGATTTTTCAAATGAAGGGTTATGATCTCTCCTAAAGGGAAATAATTAAGAAAAAGTGAAAAGAGGATGGTGTTGACTTGTTTTGCCAGTAGATATATGAAAATTCCTTCATATAATGAGAAAAATTAAAGATTTAAGTTTGTTCAAACCGTAAGCCCAGGACCATGGTGGGGACAGGCAATGAAATTAAGGGGAAATACTCGCTAAATGTGA
Organism: Ostrea edulis; assembly: GCF_947568905.1. Lineage (NCBI taxonomy): Eukaryota > Metazoa > Mollusca > Bivalvia > Ostreida > Ostreidae > Ostrea > Ostrea edulis. Next base: position 58,331,209 of record NC_079170.1, on the reverse strand, counting down.
GTTTAAAATTGAAATTGCGAGTAAAAAATCACAAGTGATCGCAACTTTTTGTGAGTGAAAAAAATCCCGATCTTTTTTCCGGATTTCCTCGGTTTATTGGCTATACTTTGAAGTTTACAATAATTTTGTCTTGTGCATAGAAACGCTTTACAGAATGAATATACAAGTATTGAAAAAGTAAACGTGGATCGAATAAATAACTAAGGCCAAGGTCGTCTCAGTCAGTCCTACTTCAAGCACACTTCGGGCGTCTCAGTGACGTCTGATTTAAACAGCAAGCATGTTGATTTCATCAGTGTCTACATGAAACAACACATGACAGAGTTAGTGTCACCGTTTCACGTGGTGTCCTTCTGTACTCTATAGTCAAACACGAGTTCGCGGGGTTTTTTCCACTAGAATTTTTTAGATGAAATTTCCAAAAGTTTTGAACATATAGTTTGAATTGGCGCAAACAGTCTTCAAGATTTCAAACGACATGATGTTGTAAATAGGTGGTAGATCTCTGGACAGCGAGTACATCGCACAAGTGTACCCTGTGACCCTCACCATGCACCATGTATGTTGTCTGACAATTCATTAAATTTTAAATGAAAGAATTCTCAATCTTATTTTCATTATTGCACTTTAAAGAAGATTTTAAAAGATTTTCCCTATATATTGATATAGAGACATGCTTGTTTTCTTAAATTCCTGTAAAACAGCCTTCGGTTGAAAAATGCTAGTAAAAACTCAATTTTGCTAGTTGGAAAATAATCCACTAGCTAAAATTTGCTAGTAATGAAAAAAGTTAATTTCGATCCCTGGGGGAGAACAATATGGGTTCAAAATATTGAAAAGGAATGTACAGGTTAATTCAGTATTTAAAAATCTCAAGAGCCAAAACAATACAATTTATATCATTAGAAATAATTATTCAGTTTCTTCACATTGTAATCCCATTCATAGGGTGCTGTTTTTTAAAATAAATATTCTACTTAGGAATCACTGAGCCAGAGAAGCCAATGTATAAAAGTCACTTGTTAAATAAAATTGCCAAAAAATAAAATGCAAAGATTTCAAACTACTTTTTCTTTGAGAAACATCTAATAAATAATTATCTGATATATGGTATTCTTCAAAAATCTTCCTAGGAATGAAATTTGTACTTATTGTCAAGTAAATAGGCAAGCATTCTCATGTAGTGAAGATTCAAATCTATTTAAAGCCAGGATAGGACAACGATAAGGACTTAAAACAATATGGTACAATTTATCAATCTAATACATGTATTCAAGCACCTTCAAGTAGTGTAAATATTCAAGTTTGTTCAAATTATGTCCACCAGGCTTTATGCGGAGCCATGGTAATGAACATTTTACAAAGAATGGATTGATTTTATATTGTTTAACGTCCCTCTTGAGAATTTTTAACTCATATGGAGATGTCGCCGTTGCTGGTGAAGGACTGCAAAATTTAGGCCTATGCTTTGCGCTTATGGCCTTTGAGCAGGGAGGGATCTTTATCGTGCCATCCTGCCGCGACACGGGGCCTTCCAGTTGGTTTTTACGGTTTCACCCATTTAGTCCCCTCTTACGACAAGCAAGGGGTACTGAAGACCTATTCTAACCAGGATCCCCACGGGAATTTACATAGGAAAAACATTTAATTACTATTTTATCAAGAACCACTGGTTCTTGTTCAGAACCACATATAATTATATAAATAATATAAAAGTATCCTCATATTGCATGGATTCAATTTATCCTGGATCCAGAGCGTGTCTACAATAGTACTTTAAAAGATTGGATATAGTGGTCCAATAACAGGTCTTAGCTTATTATTGAGCCACTAATTTATTAAGTAAGATGTGCAAGATGGCTCAGGTGAGCTTTGTGGCCCATGATGCATTTTAGCTCTAGTATAACAAACAGATAGTTTTATCAATGTGACTTTGTTTAACTTGCATATTTCCAAACATATAAACATTAGTTCTATCTCCATCTTAATATATATTTTTTAGTAAAAATGTTAGAAAAAAATATTGAATTTCAGTGTAAGATATTAGAATTCAGTAATTGTTCACTCTTCCAATATATTCCATGATTTAGTAATATGTTTCAGTACAGGTTCATATCGAATGCTAATGTAGAACATTATTGTAGGAAATACTACAAATCTAGCAGCGTAACACAGAACCAGAACTCCAGCGTAGTGGTGGAAGACCTGATAGCTGCCCTTGAGAATAATTATTCACAAACTCCAGACAACTGTAAGTCACGAGTCTACCAGTTTTATATCCAGCTCTGTGAAAATTGTTTTGGATACGGAATCACATTAGGGTAATCGGTTTGTTTAATTTCTCATGGTGGGTTGATTTATCATGTGGAATTAGAGTTGACTTGACTTCTGTGGAATTTGTAGTGGCCTGATATATGTAGAATTCATGGTACTACATTGATTTATTGTGTAGAATTTGACTTAACTTCATTTCTGTGCAATTTTTGGTTGCTTTATTTGTATAGAATTGATGATGGCTGGGCTCATGTGGAATTGATTTTATAATCACTAGTATGAATAGTCATTTCACTTAAGGTTCCTGAGTAGAATTGTCTTCAGAAAGTTTTTGGAAGGATATTTTTATTTCTATCATCTCCATATATCACAATTTACAAAATTGGAGAGAGTGTGCTTACCAATGTGCCAGATGGCATTGGATTTCACTTTTTATACCCCCCGCAACAAGTTGTGGGGGGGGGGGGGGTATACTGGAATCAGGTTGTCCGTCTGTCTGTCCGTCCGTCCGTCCGTCTGTAGATGCAATGGTTTCCGGGCTCTAAAGCATTATCCTTTCTACCTACCGTCACCATATCATACATATGGACTACCCATGGGATGAAGATGTTCCCTATCGATTTTGGGGTCAAAAGGTCAAAGGTCAAGTGCACTGGACATCGAAGTAGCAATATGGTTTCCGGGCTCTAAAGCGTTATCCTTTCCACCTACCGTCACCATATCATACATATGGACTACCCATGGGATGAAGATGTGCCCTATCGATTTTGGGGTCAAAAGGTCAAAGGTCAAGCGCACTGGACATCGAAGTAGCAATATGGTTCGGTTTGTTATGCCATTTGTTTTTTACACTCAGAAAAGAGGTAGTTTATACCTATTACCAACACCCTTTGGGAGATTGGGGTAAGCGGGGGGTATTCTTAGTGAGCATTGCTCACAGTACCTCTTGTTTAGACTTTATATTCAGAATTTAGCTGTTTTACATACACACTTGGCAATGCTATAATCAGCATGATTATATCGCCATAATGAATGTACTAGTATGAAATAACGTAAAATAGTATGATTTAGCAATTTTATGCTCCATATGAAAAGGAGGGGCATATTGATTTGCACCTGCTGATACATGTACATCAACCATTTGGTCCGTAAACCAAGTATTATCTGCTCGATATCTTGAGAATCTTTTGCCTAACAAGCATCAATAGTCCAGTCAAAATAGTGGATATTGGGGGTCAACCTTGAACTAATTGCAACAGAAATTCTGATTACAGAGCATCAACAGGTAGACCCTAGACAATATATATTCCAAAATCCACTGAAATCCACCGAGCACTTTTCGGGTAATTCTAGTTTGAAAATGGGTACCTTAAATGGTATTTTATCGGCATTCATGGATATATACGTTCTCAGGTTTGTCGATTTACATACATTTTGGAAGACGCGAAACATGAAAGGCAGATAAAATATCGTATAAAGTATTAGAGTGACATACAGTTATTGATATTTAAACAAGTAGATCATATATATATATATATATATATATATATATATATCACCGTCATCATATATATATATAAAAAGCAACCTGTTTAAATATCAATAACTAATAATCTATATTCCAAAATTCTCCGGGTACTTTTCAAGTAAATCTTGCATGAATATAGGGGGTTGGTGTACTACTAACTTTGTTTTGAAAGCGAAGTTGACATCAATAAAGATAAAAGAAAAATATTCATTTGAAAGCGTTGTAATTCATTATGTTTAAGCATCATCTGACACGTCATCGTTATCATCATAATCCATACAAAGTACATGTATATTTTCACTAATAGATTTCTTGTTTAATTCACAATGCAAATATCAATATATTGAGTTATTTCAGTAATAACTTATGGCTTGTTTAAACATTTGTGCAGCATGTATAATGCTAATGAATGATGATCACCACCATCTCACGTGTTCAGTTCATCATTCATGTATACAAAAAATATTCAATTGAATGATAAATTAGTCATCGTCATCTTGGCAAGGTTCAGCATTCGTACAACTTGTACCACGGCATTCTCCACAACAAATTGAGCATTTAATTCCGTGTCGTCTGCAACTGCACCGCTTTGAGTCACAGTTGCTTTGGCAATTGCAACGAATTATTTTCAGAAGATCGGACGGTGCTGGTGCCAATTTAGTCTTAATCGGTAGAAGATAACCAGTGTCATTCAATTTCCATCCCCATTTTGTCGCGTCCAAGTCGTTTGCTATCCATTGTTGTACTTGATGATACGCTCTATATATATGTTGCTTTGCAGATTCATAAGTAGGTGTTTATATAAATAACACAGATGAAAAGTTACTATATTTTATTCAAACTTTGCCTTTTGGGTACTACTCAGCGGATTACAGAATAACAAGATACATCAAAAACACATGCATGATTTTTAACATCCAAGATAGATATCAACTCTAACATACATCTCAAATTAAAACAACATCAGTCAAGTTGAAAACTTAAGCTGAAATGCTTGCTAAGAGCATAGCCGATGGCCATGCATGTAATGGTGAGAGGCCGATGGCCTTGAGTATAAGTGGCCGATGGCCCTGTAATATGTAAGTGGCCGATGGCCCTGTAATATTTAAGTGGCCGATGGCCCAGTAATATGTAAATGGTCATTATAGCTATGTAAACATGCATGTGTAAAATGCTGATGGTTTGTGTTTCCTAAACTATTTCTTTTGGGGTAGAACATTGAAATTGTTTCAATGTGTTATGCCCGAGATTGTTTCAATGTGTAATGCCCTATGAATTGTTGAGTAATTTACCCAAGATCAGATTAAGGTGGTGGCGGGGTGGATGGAGGTTTGTTTAGCCACAGAAGAACTTCAAAACTGATGCAGTGATGCTATACAGCTTAATACTGATTGGTCTATTTGATCACGTGATACACGAGATCTGCCATATTCTAAATATAGATCCGATAGCTATGATACAGAATCAACTTATATAAACTATATTTAATAACTTAAATAACAATTTATATAAATAACACAGATGAAAAGTTACTATATTTTATTCAAACTTTGCCTTTTGGGTACTACTCAGCGGATTACAGAATAACAAGATACATCAAAAACACATGCATGATTTTTAACATCCAAGATAGATATCAACTCTAACATACATCTCAAATTAAAACAACATCAGTCAAGTTGAAAACTTAAGCTGAAATGCTTGCTAAGAGCATAGCCGATGGCCATGCATGTAATGGTGAGAGGCCGATGGCCTTGAGTATAAGTGGCCGATGGCCCTGTAATATGTAAGTGGCCGATGGCCCTGTAATATCTAAGTGGCCGATGGCCCAGTAATATGTAAATGGTCATTATAGCTATGTAAACATGCATGTGTAAAATGCTGATGGTTTGTGTTTCCTAAACTATTTCTTTTGGGGTAGAACATTGAAATTGTTTCAATGTGTTATGCCCAAACGAAGATATTGCCAGTTAAGCCTGCACCTACTGGGAATAGCTGAGAGCCCCAAAAGGAAGTAATATATCGTTGCTAAACCTCCACCTTAATCTGATAAAAAAAAACGTGAAACTAACTATTCTAATGAAAACTACATCGTTACTGTGTACAAAACAAAGATAACATATGTACATCATAAAGCGCAACTTGCGCTTCAACTAGTCTAAAGGTTTAAGATGAAGCATACATTATATACAGCTGGTACAAGCGTCACATTATTATCATATATCCGTACATAGCAAACACACGAATGAAATGTCATTTGATCACTGTCTCCGAATTTTTTTTCACTGGTACTATCACAGTTATAGAACATCAGTTGTGGCACATAGCTCGTTGCGCTCGCGATAGAGTGTCATCATCAGTTCTTACATATCTATTATAACAATCTGAACTCCACCGTCCTAGTGTTTTAATCATATGGTCCTGCACTTGGCCTTCTGCAGCAGATGTTGCTGCCCCAATCCTGAAGGAATGCCCATTGTACTGCTCGTCATTGTAACCTAACATTTGAAGGATACATTTTAATTTGTTCACCAAGAAATTTCTTGTTAACGGGTTGCCACTATCGTCAATGAATAAAGCTGATGATCTGTATCCATTGTTCCAAATTTTACGCATTTCGAGATATTTGTTCATACATGTAAATGGACATACAGCTTGGCCAGATTTGAATACACGAATTTGGATTCCTTTACGGAATGGATCGGTTTTGGAACTCTTCAATTTAAGCGTAAATCCCTTATCATCACTGTCCTTGATCACATCTTCCATATTTAAAATGTTGTTTTGTTTAAAATTTTTAACTGTGAATTCACCACACCTAAGGAACGCAAAGAAGGCCAGAGAAAATGCTGCCTTCAACATAGAATCAAGAAATTTTCCATACATTCCTCTTTGCAAGATGGTATGAATTTGAAGTAAAATTTTGTATGTAATTGGTCTTCGTCTCTCTTTTTGATGATTGTGTTTCTTAATCCCTCGTAAAACCATATGAAGTTTTGCGCAGCAGTCTATATAGGAAGAGGACATTGGGTTGTGGATGCCTGCCTTGACATAATAAAATCTAACTGCAGCCAAATATAGTTTGATAGTGCTGTATCCAAGTCCTAATGCCTTGTTGCAGTGGGTGACAAATAGGATGAGAGTTTGTTCTGAAATGGGTGTTGGCTTGTAGTCGGTTGCTGCTATTCCAATAGATGATAGAAATTGACAAAAGATCTTATAACCATGTCTGTATGTGCTTTTTGTGCTTTCACTCAAAGAATTTTCACACAATCTTTCAGCTTCTTCCTCTAATATAGTACGAGTTCTTGCATTGCAGGAATCATAACTGGGTTCTTTTCTGCTTGAGGGGCAGCCTGTCGGAATTTGGTCACCTGGAAACGAGATAAAGAATCTGCTATAATGTTTTTCTTTCCTGGGACATGGACGGAGGTTATGATAAAATTATCGCATGCCGATTTCCATGTTAGCTTTCGAAGCAATTTCATGATCATGGGTGACTTTGACCTGCGTTTGTTAATAATTTGGACGGTCGCGAGGTTGTCACAACAAAACTTAATTCGTTTGCCAGTCCACTCGTGACCCCATATAACCACTGCCACCACTATCGGATATAATTCTAGTAACGCCATTGATAATGAATCACTTCCTAAGGTCTGAATCTCGACTGGCCATTTCCCTTGGAACCATTTTCCGTGGTAATATCCACCAAAACCGTGCTTGGAAGAAGCATCAGTATACAATGAAATGTCCGAAGCAAAAGTCATATTGTCTTCTAAGAAGAAAGATCTCCCATTCCACTGTTTGAGAAAAGTTTCCCACATAGCAAGGTCAAGTCTACATTCTTTGGTTAGGTTCACATGATAATGCAATTCGGGGACCGAGTGCGCTAACGTTAGTAAATAAGAAATAAAAGACCTTCCTGCTGGAATAATACGAGCTGCAAAATTGAAATGGCCCAAGACGCTTAGCAGTTTTCTCTTAGTACACGAGCGTTTTACTTTAAGTTCTTCTATAAGAGAGAAAATACGATTTATCTTCTCAACTGGAATTCTAGCCTCCATTTTTTCTGAGTCCAGTATTATGCCTAAATACTCCAAAACAGTACAAGGACCCATAGTTTTCTTTTCAGATATCGGAATACCTAACCTTCTAAACACCATAGTCAGTATGGCCATGCTTCGAAGACCTTCATCACCCGGAATATCAATAGTTAGAAAATCATCAAGCAAATGCAAGATATGTTTGATGTTATAGTTGTTTTGTAAGATCCAACACACAACTTGCGACAACATATCAAAAATTTTTGGGCTACTTCGGCACCCAAACACTAATCGCTTGTAGAAGTAGTATTTGTTTCTCCATTTAACACCATAAAAAGGTTGCACTTCCGGAGAAATGGGAATCAGCTTGAAAGCATCCACAATGTCCGTTTTACACATGCAAGAGTTGACTCCCAACGATTTTAATATACTTATAGCATCATCTATATGTACATATTGCAAAGAGTATTCATCTTTGTTGATCAGACTGTTGATACTCGAGTCGGATTCGGAGTTATGCGGAGCAGACAAATCAACAATCAGTCTATTTTTCTTGGAATATTTCCCTACCGCTATCCCAATAGGACTTATACGGTATATCTTATACGGAGGTTTGTCAAACGGCCCACTTAAAAAACCCTTTGAAAGTTCCTGTTCGATTAGGGAATCCACTACTTCTGGTTTTTCGCGCGCAGAAAGATTATTTCTACTTTCAAAGGAGGTTTGGGGTAATTCTGAAATTCCAGTATCGAAACCATTTTTTAATCCTTCAATAAAATTTTGAACAAAACATTGGTCGGAATGATCTAATAGTTCCTTTTGAAGAATTCCAATATTAATTGGGGTGTTAACCTTAAAATCTGAAACAATATTTCCTGAGTGGGATTTGTCATCTAATAGTCACGCCTTTTCACTGGTGATACTTTGCTTGGCTTTCAGTTTGTTGCACGTGGGTGCTGCGTGGTTGTTGAATTTGCATTCTGAACATATGTGGACTAAGTTGCACGCTTTCCTCTGACACCCTGTCACACTGTTAAAATTGTTGCAAATTTCTTTGCCCTTATGTTTAATCCTAGGCCTGCCCTGAACATCACACAGACTAGATGTTTGCGGATTTTGTTGTGATGCGCTTGACTGGGATTGCAAGGTGTTGTGTTTAATTCTGGGGCAGAAGTGGGACGAATGTGTGACACTATTGCACATTTCACAACGATTAATAGTCTGTCCGGCAAATATGGTTGTAAATAGTTTTGTGTCTCTAATAGCCCAATCAATTCTGATGTTTCTCTGTTGTAGAAGTGTACTGGCCCTTGCTGAAAATGCTTTGTGGTAATCGTAAAAAGCCGACCCCTTAGTGGTGGATGCCATTTCAATGATATCCCTTAAGTATGCATCTAACTCGGACCTTCTCTCTGGAAAGAATTCGCATAGGATGTTCCGATACTTAGTGAATGCCACTATAAACTCGCTTAAAGTCAGATTTCTTTGTAATCTGGGGTCAGTGTTGTTTTTAATTACGATGAAGCGCCCATCGCTGTCATGTAGACTATTCTCCTCAATTTCGTGGGGCATAAGAAGTAGAGCCAAGTTGACATCCTTACCTTGCATGATCTGGTTTCGCAGATTTGACGATACCGTTTCTATATGAGGGACGGAGTCGGAAGATATTCTTGGCGTAGGTGTGTCAATTGTGAAATTTCCTGATCCTGAGGGCTCATTGTCCTGGTTGGAAACGCCGCGGAGCTTGAGTGTGCTAATCTCATTTGCGAGATGCTCAACTGATCGTTGTATGTTTTGGACAGCATTTGACAGTTCTACCTGCTTCCGCCCAGCCTCGTCTTGGTGCCTAAGGAATGGATCATTTGTTGACATCCGCCCAGCCTCGTTCTCGGGATTGTTGATTGAAGATGCCGGAAGTAAATTCAATTCGCCATATTGAACATTTACCTCTCGGTCCTGAACCTGAATTTCCCTTGAATCGTCCGTTGAGTCACTTCTGTCTTTATTCAGAACATTGTCCTTAAATATTTGCACGAGTTGAGCTTTCTTCAAATTTGATGGCAAGATTATATTGGCTTCTCTCAGTTTATTAAACAATTCTGAAGTAGACCAATTTTCAGGCTCGTTCAAATTCCATCGCGAATTGTTTTCGTGACGGGGTCTGACTTGTCTCTGCCTAACTGGCGCTGTTGTAGCGTTTTGTTTTCGTTTCCTTCCTGGCATTTTAGAAGATATGACGCGTAGCTTAGTCACAGTAATCACATAAAGATTGTAATAAACTCGGTAACTGGAGCGTGACAATTTAAACAAAGCATGCGCACATTAGCCTGTCACTGTTCACATTCGAAGTTTAACTGTAACGAAGGTACTAATCACAGTAATGTTACACTGAATATTAGCGATATAAACAGAAACAATATCCTAGAATCTGAAGGAAACTGCAAATAGAGCGTGTCCGTATCAACACCCACGCTCACATTCACATGTCGAGGTTCAAATTCGCAGTTTGGTGTATATACCGTAAGTTCAATGAACACAAATAAATATGCACAAGTGATAAATCCTTGAATAATATTCCGAAGGAATCTAAGAAATTTGTTTAGCCACAGAAGAACTTCAAAACTGATGCAGTGATGCTATACAGCTTAATACTGATTGGTCTATTTGATCACGTGATACACGAGATCTGCCATATTCTAAATATAGATCCGATAGCTATGATACAGAATCAACTTATATAAACTATATTTAATAACTTAAATAACAAGGAGACTTTTTACATCAAATTGAATATGTTTCTCTACCTTTGACATTTTGGTAACAAATTTTCTGAATCGCAAGATATCCAAACCTTCTCCTCGTAATGCCCCATACAATGACGCCAACATATCCTCTCCAACTTGCTCCAATTTAGTGACAGAGGCAAATTTATCTAGGAAAGGCTTACTGGCTGTTACATAAACGTATAAATTTGCCTTCATCTTCTTGAGTGTGACCTGTTTACTGATTCCATACAGCCTAGATGTTGTATCACATCCCGTCAAAGCGTGCATCACTAAGAGACACTGACATAGGTCTTTTCCAAGAATCTGCCTTGTGTTATATATGTTCCAAATCCGATGGTTTTTCATTTGTTTATCGGAATAAAAGAATAACTCCTTTTCGATATCAGGCTCTAAATAATAAAGTAATAGTATGAGCATATCAGTATCCTCGCCAATTAAAGCAACGGACTGAGTTCTCACTTTCTGAAGAGCTGTAAAACCAAAGTATGGTCTGCATCTGCTTCAGATTGTATTACTTCACAACCGGCTTCTCAGAGTCTTGTAGACAGCATTTGAATAAATTTTTTCTTGTTTTCTTTGTTTGACAGAAAATGCTCTCTTTTCGCGGTGCATACAGTAGATTCATTGAATATAGTCTTCCTAGACTGTAAACCCTTTGATCTTCTCTGATGGGTGAGATCCTTGGTTGATTGTGCGTTGTTGTAGCCATCAAATACAACACAGGCATTTGTAAATTTGTGGGTGACATATTGCACGTAGATCGTCAGTATTTGTTCGAAAGTTGATTTCTGTGGCCAGTTAAACCTGTGTAGCAGAGATCCTCCATCAAGTACGAATGTAGAACATTTATTTAGAGATGCGCCATCGCTACTGCAATCACCTGTTGACCAAATAGCATCTGCAAGTTGGCTTTTGCTAGCTTCTCTCAGAAGACCTGAACTATCAAAAAGTGCTGGTGGAATACTTGTCAGTTCGTATCTGAAAACTTCACTCAAATCCGGATAACTATCTTTAGCAATAGCACTGAGACGTTGAAACATCAATTGTGGATCCACATTGACACTATCTCCATCATCGACTTTAACTGAGTGTTTTGATGTTAGGGTGATTGCATGATCCTTCCTTTTGAAAACGTGTTTCACTGCATCTTTTCCGACCATTGATTGAATAACCTGCCTACCAATCTCAAGACTTTTGTCAACATTGATATTTGATTCAGCTGTTACACCATCGTGTAAACCACGAAGATCCTTGAGGTCTTCTTGGAAAGGTGCACTCTCTTCCAGATAAGCTAAAATTCTGGTCGTATCAATTTCATCTCTATTCATGCGCAAATGAGACGTGTCTTTATGCTGCTCACTAGATGTGTGCTATGTCTCTGTAAGGGTCTGCATTGCAAGACTGAATTCGGCACACAAGGGAGAAGATAAGACCCACAGAGTTCGATGGTACTCTGTTATACCTCGCCCTCTTGTGAGACCACCAGATGTCTTTAGACTTCTCATGAGAACTTGCTCAATTGTCAGGTCTGTCCAGATACCAGCCCACAAACGATTTGATCTTCTTATCACATGTTTCCCAGACAAGAAAGATTCATATATCAAGGGATGTGATGATTGAAGCTTCTGCATATCGGAAAGGTAGATGTAAGCGGATTTAAGATACAAATTGTGTCCAGAAGCGGCAAAATATGGCAGCATTCTTTGAACGGTGTCTAAGTGAAGCAGCCTGTCACCTGTTCTTTCCGCTCTGATAAATTTCTGGACAAGATCAATCATTTCAAGATACTGGAACCATAAATTTGCCGTTCTGCATTCTGATAGTAAATCCTTATAATTGGAGAGTACACTTTCTATTCTATCAAAAACTGCATTACGTACAACATCAACGATTATGTTCCCCTGCAGAAGGTCCTCATATATATCTTGCACTTCTTTGAGGTCCTTGTTTGAATTACAAGTGTCACTGCTTTGTAGATCTTCAGCAATTCCAAAGGCTTTTTTGATTACGATGCTGCTAAGGGCGGATTCCACTAAAAAATGACCACGAAGAGCTCTTGATACCACTTTACCATTGAGCATATGTTTAACTGCGTTAGGAGCATATACTGTTTCAAGGACTTCCTCTAGACCCGAACCTGCCATCAAATGACCAATGGATCCCAGAAAACTCATCTGTAAATGAAACCCACCGAGGCGTAATACGATGTTTCGTAGCACATGATCTTTTGATTCATTTCTGATTATGATAACAGATTTCCAGTACAGTGGCTGGTCAAACGTGACAATTGGAACTCTTGCGTATTTTTCGGCTTCACCTGTGACAAACATTAATGTTGAATATATACAGGACATATCTCCAAGTTCCAAATCTATCACTGGAAAAAACACCATTGATGTTTTTCCGGGATGATCACCTTTGTGCACCATTTGCATAAATCCTGACTACGATGGCGTTGGAGACTTTAGTGGTTTAATTATCCGTGATAAGGCATCCAAGTGATGATACTTGTCCATGTGCCGAAGGCTTTGAAGCTTGTCAAATTTCACTTCTTGCAACTCCAAAGCTTTCCTGTAGATTTTTATGTCGATTGTTCCTAAATTTAATATCGAGTCTCTTGAAACGTCGACTCTAGGAACACGTTTATTGTTGAAGAAACCTGGGGTGGCTGTTGACATGATCCCCATACCATGAAATGTACTGTGACCGTCTATTGTATTAGAATTATGGTCAACATTATCGGCGATAAATTGCATACAAGACTCCGCAGGTATATCAAATCGGGAGTTTCCTTCAACTAGAGCTGCGCAGGACTCAAACTTTTGCACTTCACTGTATGAGGAACAGAATCCCATTTTGTTTAGAGTGTCAACAAGGTATTTTGAAGCAAAATGTTGGTGAAGTTGTACTGAAAGGCTCAACTGTAATGGTGCTATAATCACCCTTGGGCGCACAGCTTGAATAATAGCTTGTCCAATTGAAGCAATTTTTAACGGATGTTTTTCTTCTGAGAAAATTCCTTGGAGAAGAGCCCCAAGTCCACCTGGAAGAAAACTAAGGTTTTGTTGAAGGCATTCAACTTCTGATGGCTTGGGATATGCTTGTTTTGATACACTCATTGATTTAATTTCTGATCGTATTATTTTCGCTGCAGCTTTAATAATAGCATCTTTGTTTTCTGCTTCTCCGTTTTTGGATTCTCTGAAAAATTCGTGCAGAATATATCTGGCTGTGTAGCGAAAAGTGACAACATCTGGCTTACCATTGATACTTGTAATTATGATATTTTGGCCATATCTTTCGTTCAATTTTTGACGCATGTTTGACTGAGTATGGATCGTTACAATGCCCAGACATTTTTCTTACTAATTCGTCAATTGTCATTTGTTCATCGTCATTTTCCTCAAAATATTTCATAGTTTCCTCAAACGCAGTTTTACAAGTATCTTTCACAGGCCTTCCAAGAGAGCGCCTCTTCCGACGTGGTTCTTCAAAAGAGCTGTGGACTGGAATCTGTTTCAGTGTCCGAAAATTGATGCTACAAGGCTGATGATATATCGCATCTGACACATGTAAATCATTCACAGAATGTATGCGACCTTTGACTTGATTTCCCCATGAATCATTTCGTTCAATGCATACTTGTAATATTTTGCTGTGAAAGTCCATAGTTCGAACAGGATAAACGTCACTTCCTCGTTTCTGCTTATTAACTTTGTAAAATTCCTTCTACATTGTTGATGAACTACATCACCAGGTTTGGAAAATACTGTTCCTTGACGCTCTTGACTGGCATTATTCAAGCCCAGACTTCCCTTTTCCTTCAAAATTTGTCGTTCTGAACAAGACACAGCTTCACAGCAAATGATGCACAATTCTTCAGTTGATGCCATAGCTGAAAAATATCGTTAGATATTGATAAAAAATTTTAAAAAAACACATTCCTTTAAAATGCTAACATTTTAACATAAACGGCGTTCCATACTTTGAAAAATTGACCAGAACGGCATGGACATAAATACTGTATTGCTTCATCAATTGTTACGTATTTGCATTCATAAGCATTAATAAACGTTTTATTTATTTGTTTATCTTAGATATGAGACAACAAAATACATTACAACGTTCTAAGTTGTATTGTAAATGCATTTGGCCTAATGTAAATACGAGAATAAAATCTGCAATTACATTGAATTTTTTAGTGAATATTTGGTGTAATCAAGGCAATTTATGAAAATTTGATTGATAGTAAGTTTACTTACCTGTTAGAAATGCAATATATAGAGGAACACTCAAAGGAATCGGCATTTTATCCATTATCTCCGTACATTGTTATCATTTCATGTATTGTTTACATCATACACTCATGACGTCGCAATGGAAAATCAAGTATGGAATATCACTCAGGACATCGGTTTTGAACAAATATTACGCGAAATAATTATTTTGAATTCTCTGAAACGGCTCGATAGAAATCGGTGGATTTTTGATCAGATACTCCTTTTTACTTATACATCATGTCTGTATTAATAAAAATTCTGTTGCAATTAGGTAAAGTTTAATTTTTAATTTGACTGGACTACAAGGTAGCCCTTAAAGATTAAGTTACCTGTATAATTTTGAGGTTGCAAGGTCATACCACTCCAGACATAAGAAAATATTGTCCACTCAATATCTTAAGAACCCCTTTGCATGAAAGACATCAAACATTGTACACTGGTACCCCCAAAGGAGTAGATGACCCCTGTTGATATTAAGGTCAAGGTATCAGGCATTTCAGTGGTTGTCATTTGATTTAGGGCTCATTTCATCATTCTGTGATAAGAAATTCATCAATAGAAATGGTTTCCTCCATGATGAAAATGTTAAAGGAATGCACTCCATTTGTACACGAATTAACAGCTGATTTTTTAATTACAGTTAACACTGAAGAGATGAGACAACTCTATGTGGATATGAAGGTCTCCAAGTCAACATTCAGTATGGTTAAAGACCTAATGGCATTGAAAATGTACAGACCAAGGTAAGGCATCATTGACACAGCTGTATTATGTATTCAGTGCCAACACTATCGATTTTCATACTGATTCTGATTTTTAGCCGAGTTGCAACAAAGTTGAATTCGGCTATTGGTTTGGTGATGCGGTTGGGCGTCAACAATTGGTTTCCAGATGATAACTCAAAAAGTTTACAATCTAATCAAATGAAACTTTGATATATTGTTGGGTACCAGGTAAGGAAGACCCCTATTGATTTTGGAGAAAAATGGTCAAAGGTCAAGGTCACAGTGACCGAAAATAGAATGAAAATTTAAAAAAAAATTGGTTTCCGGATGATAACTCAGAAAGTTTAAATCTGAATCAAATGAAACTTTGATATATTGTTGGGTACCAGGTAAGGAAGACCCCTATTGAATTTGGAGAACAAAGGTCAAGGTCACAGTGACCAAATATAGAATGAAAATTTCAGAAATATTTGGTTTCCGGATGATAACTCAGAAAGTTTAAATCCGAATCAAATGAAACTTTGATATATTGTTGGGTACCAGGTAAGGAAGACCCCTATTGATTTTGGAGAACAAAGGTCAAGGTCACAGTGACCGAATATAGAATGAAAATTTCAGAAAAATTTGGTTTCCGGATGATAACTCAGAAAGTTTAAATCGGAATCAAATGATACTTAAGGACATGCGGGACGATGTGGCCAAAAATAACTAGTCAATGAATATTTTTTCTTTTTTTTCATGAAGCACCATCAGGATGTTCTGTACAATGTGTATAAATTTCTTGGCCACTTTCTAGGAATACAAGGGAGATAATAAGCTTTGAATTAATCCCCCCCCCCTTTTCGAAAATTGTGAATTTTACAAGATCATTCCGATTTTCAATTCAAAAAAATAATTTGATGGAATTTTTATCTATATCTTTTACAATAATCTTTAGAATATATGCAAAATATAAAATATATATTAATAAAAACATGCTTAAACATAACCATACAATAAGAAATTGGGAGAATTTGGGGTGGAAATTAGTACTTAAAAACAGGGTAGTCCAGATACTCAATGAAGCACTGTTCAAAAACCTGTCAATGAATTTTTTTGCAAACACTGCAATTAAAAAGCTATTCATATACCTAACTTCCTGTAGAAATATGACGGGGCGAAACTAATCTTGATTTTGAGGTAGGTGTCCTTGAAGTTATACATTGATATGTTCACTTGGGGTTAGGCTTGGCGAAATATTTGTTATTAATAACTTTCAAGCTTATATTCTTTTCATGTACAACTACTGTTAAAAGTAATGGGGGAGGGGACCGTCTCAATTTATTTGCACTTCAAAATAAAAAAAAAAGCTCATTGTCAAAGGGGGGGGGGGGGGGGGGAGCAGCCTAATTCTTCGTGCCTGTTTTGGAGTACATTGTTAGAAACTATTTGTTTTGAACCTATTGAAATATTTAGAATTTTCATGATTATGGAACAAAAATTGAGTTAATAAAAACAAATTTAATATTTATTTTTTTAAAATATAAATGTATATATTAAACATGGCTTCGGACGAAACATCTAATCTAGCTCTACAATTCGTCTTCTTTCAAACCACGGGTTAGATCTAGTTAACGTCAATATGAGCTACTACTTCTACTTCCTTTACAAGATCAACAGCATTTCCGCGGCAATGGTAGCTAGTGTCCTTGACTCGATCGAATTTATGTGTCACACATGTTGTGACTTTGCACCTTTTTCTTTTTCACACGTCTGCTTCTCGCATACATTCCAACGTGTGTCATATTTTTAGGTCACCTGAATTCATTCAGGTGACCTATTGCTATCTGTTTTTGTCCGTCGTCGTTCGTCGTGCGTTAACATTTGAACATTTTCAGCTTCTTTTCTGAAACCCCTGAACCAATTTCAACCAATTTTGGCATATAGCATCTGTGGGTGGAGGGGAACAAAAATTGTGAAATTCGTGGTCCCTGCCCCCCTGGGGCCTGAGGGGTGGGGCAAAAACCATCAAAATGAGTGTAATTTTAAAAAATCTTCTTCTTTACTCCTGGACATCAAGAAGCCAAACTGTGGGCATAATTATAATGAGCGTTGAGCCCTCTACCAAAATTGTAAAATTCATGGCCCCTGGGGCAGGGGTTCTTGTGTTAGGGTGGGGCTCTATTGGTCATATAGTGAAAGTGTAGAAATTCTTTGAAAATCTTCTTCTCTGTCTCTGGGTATTAAGTAGACAAACTAATAGCATGGTAATGATGAGCAAGGATGCCTCTTTATACCCCCCGCAACAAGTTGTGGGGGGGGTATACTGGAATCGGGTTGTCCGTCCGTCCGTCTGTAGACGCAATGGTTTCCGGGCTCTAAAGCATTATCCTTTCCACCTACCGTCACCATATCATATATATGGACTACCCATGGGATGAAGATGTTCCTTATCGATTTTGGGGTCAATAGGTCAAAGGTCAAAGCACACTGGACATCGAAGTAGCAATATGGTTTCCGGGCTCTAAAGTGTTATCCTTTCCACCTACAGTCACCATATGATACATATGGACTACCCATAGGATAAAGATGTTCCCTATCGATTTTGGGGTCAAAAGGTCAAAGGTCAAGCGCACTGGACATTGAAGTAGCAATATGGTTTCCGGGCTCGAAAGCGTTATCCTTTCCACCTACAGTCACCATATCAAACATATGGACTACCCATGGGATGAAGATGTTCCCTATCGATTTTGGGGTCAAAAGGTCAAAGGTCATGCGCACTGGACATCGAAATAGCAACACTCAGAAAAGAGGTAGTTTATACCTATTACCAACACCCTTTGGGAGATTGGGGTAAGCGGGGGGTATTCTTAGTGAGCATTGCTCACAGTACCTCTTGTTAAAAATTGTGAAATTCATGTCCCCTGGATCAGGGGTTCTGGTGCTAGGGTGGGGCTATAGTGAAAATGCATTATTTCTTTGAAAATCTTCTCCTCTGCTACTGGGTATTAAGTAGACAAACTAATAGTATGATAATGATGATCAAGGATGCTTCTTTCAAAACTGAAATTTATGGCCCCTGGGTCAGGGGTTCTGGTGGAAAGGCGGGGCTGACCACATAGCTATTCAATGTTTCTTCCATCCAAAAGTAAAATTCTTATATTTAAACACAAACCTAATTCAAATATTGGAAGGTTGTTACATGATACTCAGGTGACCTATAAGGCCCCTGGGCCTCTTGTTTACATTAGTTACCATTTCCGCAGCAGTGTTTCGTAAAGTTAGTAAAAATAATTTGGAATATGAAATAGTTTAAGAGATAAAGCGTACCGGGCTTATATTTACATGAAAATGCTTGCGAAAATTAAACATTCCTAGTATTTGAACAAAAGTAACGATTGTTGTCATAAGGGGGGGGGGGGTATTTTTCGCAAACAAGGGTCGATTATGATTTTAAGCACGTGAATAGTTCGTACGTTTCCCAAGCAAGATTCGGAGAAATGTGTGTCCAGTTCTAGTTTCATACTACTATAGTAAATATCAACAAACGATCATCATCTTACACTTGCACTGAGTCATTGTTTACAGACGATTGACTTTCTTTTTGAAAATGCCTAGAGCATGTAGGAGTGATTTTGGTGACTTATAGGCTATACTATCAAAATTACTGTGGTGCATACTATATACATGTAATATATGCAAAAGGAGACTTGTAAACACTATGAAATAAAATAAAAATTATCATTTGACAAGAATTCAATCAACAGATTTACACATGACACTAAACATCGGTAGCAAATTACAACAAAATATGATGACATTTTCCCCGCGATACAACGTTGTGACGTACTTTTTTATTATGACGTCATATAGTGTGGCTGTACAGCATTGTGATTTTTCTCGGGAAGCTTGAACTACGTTGCGTCCGGTTCTAAATTTATAATAAATTCGCAACCATCACGTGATCATTGTCCCGCATATCCTTAAAGATATTGTTATGTACCAGGTAAGGAAGACCCCTATTGATTTTGGAGAAAATAGGTCAAGGTCACAGTGACTGAAAATAGATTTAATATTCAAAAAAAATTTGGTTTCCGGAGGATAGCTCGAAAAATTTTAATTTGAATCAAATGAAACTTGGATATATTGTTGGATACCAGCAAAGCAAGGCCCCTATTGATTTTGGAGAAAAAGGTCAAGGTCACAGTGACCGAAAATAGATTGAAAACTTCAGACAAATATGGTTTCTGGACAGTAACTCGAAAAGTTTAAAACTGAAATTAATTCTTCACAATTATAAATATGCCACATCATTCCTGACTTTACAAGGTATCCCATGCAACTCGGCTTATGCACCCCTGGGTGCATATATTGATTTTTGTTGTTTGTTTATAAGTATCAGACGTAGATAAACAAAGTACGTGTAGTACCATGTCGTGTGTACATGTTGCAATTTGTACAAGTTACAACTGTATGTTATAGTTTTTGTTCATGTTTATTTATAACCTGAGTGACACAAAATACAAGCGGATAACCTGTACAAAGTTTTTATTAGCTCACCTTAACTGAAAGCTCAAATGAGCTTTTCTGATCGCTTGTTCTCCGTCGTCTGTCTGCCTGTCTGTCGGTCCGTCTGTAAACTTTTTACATTTTTAACTTCTTCTCCAGAACCACTGGGCCAATTATAACCAAACTTGCCCAAAAGCATCTTTTGGTGAAGGGCTTTCAAATTTGTTCAAATGATGGGCCAAAGGGGAGACAATCACAAAAATGCAAAAATAGGGTAGGGTCATTTAAAAATCTTCTTCTCAAGAACCACTGGGCCAGAAGTGCTGAAATTTACATGAAAGCTTTCTGACATAGTGTAGATTCAAGTTTGTAAAATCATGGCCCCCGGGGGTTGGATGGGGCCACAATAGGGGATCAAAGTTTTACATACAAATATATAGGGAAAATCTTTTAAAAATCTTCTCAAAAACTATTGGGCCAGGAAAGTAGAAATTTACATGAAAGCTTCCTGACAAAGTGCAGATTCAAGTTTGTGAAAATCATGCCCCCCGGGGTACAATGAGGCCACAAGAGGGGATCAAAGTTTTGCATACAAATATATAGGGAAAATCTTTTTTAAAAATTCTCAAAAACTACTGGGCCAGGAAAGTAATTTACATGAAAGCTTCCTGACATAGTGCAGATTCAAGTTTGTTAAAATCATGACCCCTGGGGTTAGGATGGGGCTACAATAGGGGATCAAAGTTTTACATAACTAATATATAGAAAGAAAAAATTAAAAAAAAAAAAAATTCTCCTTAGGAACCATTGGGCTTATAAAGACGTTTACATTTCCACAAAAGCTTCCTGACATAGTGCAATTGAAGTTTGTAAAAATCATGGCCCCAGAGGGTAAGATGGAGATCAAAATAGGGGATCAAAATTTTACATACAAATATATAGGGAAAATCACTAAAAATCTTCTGATGAAAAATCACTGGCCAGAAAAGTTTACATTTACATGAAAGCTTCATGACATAGTGCAGATTCAGTTTTGTAAAAATCATGGCCCCTGGGAGTAGGATGGGGCCATAATAGGGACAGTGCTCCAAGTCGCATCTGCTATCAGGTCACAAAATGGCGACCTAAAAATATTTCTGGTCGCCATTTTCAAATTTCTAGTCGCCATGTTCAAAATTTTTACTCGCCATAGTAAAAGATTTTGTAAATATAAGACTTACAAGGTTTTTATTAAAATATGAATATCTTTCACGTAAAAAATCAACACCCATGTATACATTTTGTTTGTTTTATTTTTAAACTGAATAGAAATGTACTGTGAAACATGCTGGATGCTAACAAGTCAAGTTTTTACTCTGGCAAAAGTTGTATTGCATTGGGCCATCCTGTATATTTTACAGTACGCTTCTGGGGAAGAAAACCCAGCATTCCACACAAGGATTTGCTTGAAAGTTATCTATAAATGGGCCTTCACCATACATGCCAACTTTTAAAAATCCCCATGGGGGATTTTGCGCGCGACGACCTTTTTTCAAAGCTCAAATTCACAACATTTTACCATGAAAATAAATATATATAAACATATATACTATATATAAAACTATATATTAAAAAAACCCAAAAAACTTTGAAAGATATACATAAATATTTTATTAAAATCATCTATTCAGCAAAAAATCCTCTCCAACAACAAGTCACATACATATTATCAAATAATACTTAAAGTTGCATCCTTTTCCACCATACAATAAACATTGGCTGGTCTATATATCAAAATTTAAATTAAAGCACATGCATTTAGGTACGACTACAAAGGCGATCTTGCTTGTGTAGTAATTAGGGCTATATGGACCGTGGATATCGGCCTGGCTCCTGACTAGTAATGCAGCAGTCCTGGGTTCGATTCCCGGTCCAGCCAAAAGATTTTCTCCTCTCTCCTTTATATACTACACTTGTCTGTATACGTGGGCTTGCAGAGTCTGGTGGAATAATCTGCATTGCAACCAGAAAAGGAGTGACCTGCCCTGCTATGAAATTTGCAAACAAAACCTTTGCACGCATGACATCTGAAATAATTACCAGGAAAAATTCACATCAAAATATACGATTTAACTTGTAAATTAAGCCTACTTGCTAAACATAAAATTCAGTACTGACTTGTGCGAATTACGCATCACAAAGTATATTTATTGAATACTACACTATATAGACTATATAATACATCGCTATAGACGGATAGATTTGGATAGCCTATATCATTATAGTTGGAAAAATATATATTTGACGTACCATATTGCAAATTTTGGATGCTGTCAGCGAGAGGCAAAAATCGGGAATGTCCGATTGTTTGGTGGTGACACTATCATCGTTGTCATTCACGTTTGTGTAAAGGATATGTCAATTTGAAATCCGTCTTCTCGATTAATTACTATCAAAACATGCTTCGCACTGTCCAATAAGCACCCCGACACAGGCAGACCAGGCCAGGTAAATTACACCACCCCACGCCGATACCATTACGACACAGGTAAACAGCAATGACTGACTATTGTTCCGATTTCTGATTGGCCAGTTCAGAAATGACGCGGGATTTCAAATTCCGGTTGGAAATGGGGGGTTGTTGTCTTAAAATGGGAGATATTTTTAGAAAATCGGGATTTCGGGGTATTTTTGCAATCCCGATCGGGATATCGGGATTTACCTTTTCAGTTGCTTCAAATCGGGAGAGTCCCACAGAAATCGGGAAAGTTGGCATGTATGCTTCACTAGCAACCACCACCCATTTTTTTTAAATTACCCAAAACAATAAAAATCAGGTGCAATTACCAATTTTGAGTATGCTGATTTCAAATCTGGATTCCTTTTACTCCAATTTCTTATAGAAAATGAGGTATAGTGTCTTAAACACCCCTACCGTCGGGTTGCCAAAAACGGAAAATGTTTCATTTCGCATCAAAAAGTGACCCAACTTTATTTCTTGAAACACCATTACCCAAAACAATAAAAAGCAGGTGTAATTACAAATTTTGAGTATGCTGAATCCAAATCTGAATTCCTTTTACTCCACTTTCTTACAGAAAATGAGGTATAGTGTCTTAAACACCCCTACCGTCAGGTTGTCAAAAATTGAAAATGTTCCATTTCACATTAAAAAGTGACCTGAAAGTTATTTCTTGAAATAAGGCATACAACATAAAAGGAAAACAATTAATACTAAATTGTTCCATGAACATTCTTATTTGTTTTGGAAAGAATATATCTCACCTCTGGACTTCACAGATACAGGAAAGGAAGAGGAAAACGGAGCGGATCAACGATCTTAAATTTAATCAGATTGGGCCATAGCCTAATGAACTGATGAACAGGAGCAAAAGTAAAATTAATAGGAAAACTGATTTATTAAACATCAGCAAGTCTTTTCCGAGAACTTCTGGTAGAGCTGTCGGGGGGGGGGGGGGGGGACCTGAGTTGCATCATTATCAGAATTTACCGAAACACTGGACTCTCTGGCCAGTCTGGGGGCTGAGCTAGTTGCATCAGAACTGACAGAAGCAGAACTCTCTGGCCAGTTGGGGGGCTGAGTGGTATCAGAATCTGTCTGAGAATGAATGGTTGAAATGTTTATTATTTATTTTTTCAAAATTCAGAAATTTAAAAACTGCATGATCAGATTTTTTTGTAACACTAATAATTAATGTCCCTTTATTGCGATGACTCTTCAAGTACAAACCATGATATTAAAAAAAATGAAATGAAATGATAGATAAATAAATAAATAAAATATTTGTCTGTAAGTTACTTTATTTATCTGTAAGTAAGTCACTAATTAAGTGTAACTAGTGGCAGTGCAACTTGCAAGTGAAAATTGCATCATCTGTAGCTTATGACCCCTTTTGCCTTGCCTTGTAATTAATATTGTTGAAAATTTGGCAAATAGCATTTTTAACCCACCCCCAGTCCATACCCCACTTTTCTTTAAACGCTAAAAATCCAGCTAATTCAGTGAGGAAGAAATGTCACTACCATATTTCGAATTTCCTCTAGACTATATCAAATTAAATACCGCACTGCTATCAGTCACAGATTGACACTGGTAGGAGTATGGGGACCTGGTCTGTGAGTGTGATGGTAAAGATTCTGATGAAAATAAAGATTCACTCATCATTCAGAAATGTATAAACATTGTATTACTGTATACCACTGGTACGTTGTGTGTACGTTAATAATGGGAGTTATCTTTCCTTGGATATCTAAATCAATCAAATACTATATGAACACGGGCAATTATCGTCCATGTTTGACCTCAGTATAATTTATTCATGCATAAAATTTATTAATATGTCACTCTTTGTTGCGTATTTCACCGTTAAGTAAATGTTTACATATACTCGCTCTGCTTAATCGCTTCAATCTCAAAGGGATTTTCTGGAATGTGCCTAATCATGTGAGATACGCTAAATATAGCTATTTTAGATCCGAACGATCAACTTCGCATCATTCGTAGACTCTAGGTTTATCCATACTAGCCCGTAAAAAATAGGGTGGAACCTCGTCCCACTTTTCCTGTAGAAATAAAAATAGAACATGACGCGCCACCTAGCGAGCGTGGTTGTTGCTACCTTCACTGCTTATCATGTTATGCGAATAAGAGCTCCTAATTTTGTTGGATCTTTTGCTGAACAATTAGTACCAGCATCAATAAGAACACTACATCCCGAGTTTGATTGTCTTTGAAAATTAACAGCAACAGTTGCCCCGCTCAACTTACTGCTAATAATGCAGTCACGGACAACGACATGTCTTTTACTGTTACCGTGAATAGTCACATTTCCACATTTGAAAGATGTACACTCAGTCGTGGCGAAATAGGACAATGGATGTCCAGAAATGGTGGATGTTGCTGGCTAATTGGCCTCACAAATTCTGCAAAACATTTTGCCATCACGAAAATTCCCTCCGCCATTTCAGGACTGGGGTTCTTCCTTTACTTTTGCATTTCTCTTTAGACACTGCTACACCATCTTTTGATGCAGAACTTTCCCCGTGTGATTCTTGAATTTCTTTGTTACATGTACTAGGCTGAGACTTCTATTTTTTACTATTGATAATTCCAAAGTGCTCTAAAATTCATTTTCCCGCCATCTTGATTGTTTTGACCGAGACTGAATAATATTTATTCAGACTTCCGATCCCGATTCTAAAATTTTACTGGTTGCCCAAATTTTCTTCACTCGCGAAAATGCAACTTAATTATAATCTCTAGTCGCAAAATTGATTTTCTGGTCGCAAATGCGACCATTTTACTCGCAACTTGGAGCACTGAGGGATCAAAGTTTTACATGCGAATATATAGGGAAAATCTTTAAATATGAGCCAAGGTGACTCAGGTGAGCGATGTGGCCCATGGGCCTCTTGTTATTCTTTAAGTTTCAATGTCAGAGGTAAAATTTCAATTTTGTCACTATAGGACTAGATCGATTGAGAATAAAATGGAAGGTCTATCATGTAAACACCTCACCTATAGATTTACTTGAGCAGACATTTGAAAGTCAAATGGAAAATTGAACTGAAATTTGTGTTTTGTGGCTGCACCTCAAGAGATTATTTCTGTTCTAAATGAAACAGAATTTTAACCAAATTCTGTACGAGTTAACAATGTATATACTCGGCCTATATTTGGACAGGTTATAAGTTATAATTTTGTGTCAAACAAGTGAAACGTGTACTTTATAAACGTAGATCTGATGATCTACACACTCTGTTTTACAGTTCTGATGGCAATGACACAGGCACTACTAAGTAAATGGTGTTTTCTTTTTTCTAACACAGTGAAACCCATTCAACATCAAGCTAACTGCCCATATCTATACTATCAATCTTTGGTGTTTGTTTCTCTGAGTGGAAGCTCAAGTTGTGGTCTGTTTATGAAACATGCAGAGATTTTATTGGTGAAAAGGTTACTTATTTTGATTTTTGATATTGATAACACTTATATAATAAAAAGTATACCCTATTATTCGTAATCAGAAGTGGGAGAAAAACATTTTATGAAATGTAGTATTACAGTAACACAAGAGCTATATTTCACAATGCATAAGAAATATTCTATCAATTATCTTTTACTTGAATGTTTATTATTTAAGAATTATTGTTATGCATTTCATGATAGTTTGTGCATCCACTAAAAATATCAAAAATTAAAGTGTGTAACTTTTTTTGAGATAAATTGGTATATCCTTTATTGCATGGTTTGTGGGTGGTTTTTTTTTATCAGACTACCACTTTGATAGTAAACTTTTCTGGTTGAAGCAATCTCATTATCTTCAGACTTGTTTACTCTTAACATTTTTAACATAGTTTATCAATTCCTGCACCATCGAGATTGAAAATATGGGTGTTTTGGTCAGCCTGTTCAGAAATTAATTTTTTTTAAACTATACAAGATAGAGACTTCATACCTGATGAACTAAGAAGTCAAGATCAATGTTGTGTTATTGCCAAAGGTCAAGATCAACAATGGAAGATGGCCACACCCTTAAATATTGTGTTTCACAAATGACTCTTTACACTTTAGATTATGAAGTTTAAGGTACAGCACTGACTGGCCTTGAAACAAGATTAGTTAAAATAAAGACACCAATATCTAAAATATACAACTGTTACATATACCTGTACATGCATACATGTATAAGGCAGTTTACTTATAAGTAGTTGTAATTCAGAATTTATTTAAATTAACCATTGACCTGTAATTATAACAGTTTTGATTTTTTTAATGTGGTATTTTACACTGATTTTTTTATTAGGAAACATAATGCTCAGGAATGCATGAAAATGATTATGTAAATGAGTACTGAAACATGAAAATGATTATGTAAATGAAGTACTGAAACATGAAAATTATTATGTAAATGAGTACTGAAACATGAAAATGATTATGTAAATGAAGTATTGAAACATGAAAATGATTATGTAAATGAGTACTGAAACATGAAAATTATTATGTAAATGAAGTACTGAAACATGAAAATAATTATGTAAATGAGTACTGAAACATGAAAATGATTATGTAAATGAGTACTGAAACATGAAAATGATTATGTAAATGAAGTACTGAAACATGAAAATGATTATGTAAATGAAGTACTGAAATATTTGGGGATGAAGTATGCAATATTATTTTCAAAGCAAACTTTGGATAAGATTTTGAAGTTTTAATGTTTACATTTTAGAGAAAATGTGGGAAAATACTCAATTTAGGATGTTTTCGGAGTTTTTATGTTTTTTGGGCTAAATAATTAATATTAGTAAAATTACACCTTGTTCGAAAGGGTAAACAGGTCTGTATATTTTATGGTTGTCTCATATATTCAGCTTATTCTGCAAAACAGCAAAACAATTTTAAATCAAACTTGACACTGATAATTTTCTTCAAAGGAAAAGGGTTTGTTAAAACAGGCATTCTGTATAAATATCAATTGGTTGAAGAAAAACAATATTATTACTTGTCCAGTACCAATTTTAGATTGGCACCATTCAAACAGCAAGCATTAAATGTCAAACACTGTTAAATTTCAGTTAAAACAATTGTCTGGAAATTTAATTATTTAAGAAACATTCTTTTGATCGAAAATTAAGATGGTAAATGCATGTAATGTCATTTGAATAACTTAGATTTAAGTTTGTTTAATTGACATTAGAATTTGTTGCTTTAAGGACAATGTATTCAGAAGAGGTTTGTGTACTGAGCTTGCAATATGCTATGTGCAGTACATAGGTCTCCAGTTTCTAACAGATTTGCTTGAAATAATTGCTTTGCATGCATTGAGGTAATTGCAATGCTTGATACTTGAAGTAACCCATTTGATGTGTGGAGTGTTTGAGATTAATCAATTAACTTACTTATAAAACATGTATTTTGATTCATGATAAGTTTTTTACCTAGTTTTGTTAATTGCAACATTGAAGATTGCATTTCATATGAACCTCTAGCTGATTTTAAAATGCTTTCCTTATGATGAGATTTATGTAGCACATTGATACGGACAGGAAATGTAGATTCTGAAGTGCTACAATGTTTTTGTACTGTAAATATATAAATGCCAGTCAAACTGACAATGCAAATAAAGGGATTTTCATTAATCCTGTTGTAATTTCAGCACAACAGCAGTGTTCTTGGCGACATACGGTGGTCTAACAACTGTTTATCCTAAACAGTAAGTAGGAATGCAGCCACATTGAGGCCTAATTTGAAATAGTTATCTTTGTTTGCCCTCTCCCCACTCCAATGTTAAAAACCTGGGTAGTTGGGGTGGGTAGGTAGGTAGGTTGACATTTTATCTTCAAGATAATTACAATAGCCAATAATGGGCTCTAGAAACTGGAAATGATGGCAGAAATACAAAATTCTGGATGTAGTCAGTAAGAAAGAAATCGTGATAATTTTTAAGAAATGAAAAAAAACCTAAGTTTGAGATTTATCAGGCAAGGTCAAAGAAACAGCTCTTTAGGTCACATGTAGTCATCTGTTGACCTGTTGTGTTTCATCCCAGTCTGCCATATTGAGCCAGTAAGGAGGTTCATCATAATGGTCGACTTCCTTTTAACACATGAAAAATATAAATATCAACACTATTTTGTATATTCCTTTTAAATATGATTGCCTAGCTGGGAGCTCATTCTGTTAAGGTTTTAACTGCTGATCTGTAAATAGTGGGTTCGAATCCAACTGCAGAATTATCATAACAGCAAAATTTGTAGTAAAAATGAATAAATATTTTGAAAAATTATCAAAATAGTACTGGAATCATAAAGAAGCATGTTTCTGTAAATTTCATTGCTATTTGACGTCTGTAGCCTTTGTTTGTACCCTAGACTTTAAAAAAATCACAGAAAAAAGGATATACAAATATTGTGGGTTTTTTTCAGAATTTCATATTTTCACTCAGTTTTGTGGACATTCACATATTTTGTAATGCAAATCCATGCAATGTAATTTTTTCAGAAGAAAGAAATCCTATAGCTGTATTCAGATATTTATCATTAGATTTTTTCTCATATAACTCCGTTTGCCTGCATATCACCTGTCATTACAGACGTTAATGAATTTTGTGTCTTAAGAACGAGTACATGCAGAATATGCATGCCCTTCCTGACTGAGTCAGTTTTCTAGTTAATTCTGTTGTTTTTGTTTTATGGACATGCTCGTCCTTTCATATCAATCTTAAACCATAATGATTTTAAAACCTCAACAAGGGGGAAAAAACACATCAATTTGATTTTGACTGGTCTTACTTTTGCTTTGTAGTGAGGCTGTGGTGATGGAGAGTTACAGGGATCCGTGGCAGTCTGCCTACTTCAGACGGGCGCTTCATTATGACCAGAATTTTATGTTCCATGCACCATACACACTAGGTACGGCCATTCACTAATGCAGCACTGACAGAACACTAGGTACGGCCATTCACTAACTGCAGCACTGACAGAACACTAGGTACGGCCATTCACTAACTGCAGCACTGACAGAACACTAGGTACGGCCATTCACTAACTGCAGCACTGACAGAACACTAGGTACGGCCATTCACTAATGCAGCACTGACAGAACACTAGGTACGGCCATTCACTAACTGCAGCACTGACAGAACACTAGGTACGGCCATTCACTAACTGCAGCACTGACAGAACACTAGGTACGGCCATTCACTAATGCAGCACTGACAGGACACTAGGTACGGCCATTCACTAACTGCAGCACTGACAGCACACTAGGTACGGCCATTCACTAACTGCAACACTGACAGGACACTAGGTACGGCCATTCACTAATGCAGCACTGACAGAACACTAGGTACGGCCATTCACTAATGCAGCACTGACAGGACACTAGGTACAGCCATTCACTAACTGCAACACTGACAGGACACTAGGTACGGCCATTCACTAATGCAGCACTGACAGAACACTAGGTACGGCCATTCACTAATGCAGCACTGACAGAACACTAAGTATGGCCATTCACTAATGCAGCACTGACAGGACACTAGGTACGGCCATTCACTAACTGCAGCACTGACAGGACACTAGGTACGGCCATTCACTAACTGCAGCACTGACAGGACACTAGGTACGGCCATTCACTAACTGCAGCACTGACAGGACACTAGGTACGGCCATTCACTAACTGCAGCACTGACAGGAAATGTTGCTGCTGAGTGGAATGTATGGTTATGTTGTCTCTGATATGTGTACTTATTTAGTGCATTTAAAATTTAGCACATTTGGAGCTGATACACCACTTGACGTAATCATGATTTGGTGTTTGTTCTGTGTGTCAAAATGGATAAATAAAGCTTATCTTAGTGTGACCATAAATTATCACTCATGTTTCACCGCCAAATGTGTTAAAATATAAGTCCCGCTAGAAACATGGCAACATAAATCCCGATAACTACACTAACAATTTTTATTGACATCACCATGTTGGTATACAGTTTAAAGAATGAGAAACAAACTGTTAACAACAATATTGGATGGCATGCAAGACAACAGATAGATTCGTTCAGACTTTGGAAGGAGATAAGTTTGCTTCTTGTGCATAAAACATCCAGTTAAATAGCTCCACACATTTTGCAGAACCAAAATCTTCAGGATTAAAATTTTCTTTCATAACCTCAGCACCACAGTATAATTTGTTATTATGCCCCCCTTCAAAGAAGAGGGGCATATTGCTTTGCACCTGTTGGTTGGTCGGTATGTTGGTCTGTCGGTAGACCACATGTTGTATGCTCAATATCTTGAGAACCATTCACTTGATCGTAATGATTTTTCACATGTGGATTGGTTATGAGTAGAAGAGGACCCCTATTAATTTTCAGGTCAAAGTTCAAGGGTCAATCCACTTTGGACATAGGAAGATATCTTGAGTAACCTTTCCTTGATACATTGTTAGGAGTAGATGATCCCTATTGATTTTAAGGTCAAACTGGACATAGGAGTATACTGTCCGCTCAATATCTTGAAAACCCTATGCTTGTCAGACAGCAAACTTGGTACAATGGTACATCTTCAGGAGTAGATGACCCCTATCAATTTTGAGGCCACATGGTCAAGGGTCAAACTGGACATAGGAATATACTGCTCAATATCTTGAGAACCCTTTGCTTGACAGACATCAAACTTGGTACACTTTTACACCATAAAAAGTAGATGACCCATTTTGAGGTCAAAGGTCAAGGGTCAAACTGGACATAGGAATATACTGTCCATTCAATGTCTTGAGAATCCTTTCCTTGACAGACATCAAACTTGGTACAGTTGAACATCATAAGGAGTCATAAGGATCCTTATAGAATTTGGGTTCATATGGTTAAAGGTCAAGGGTTAAAATGGACATAGTAATATATTATCGCCTATATTTTAAGAATCATTTGCTTAATTGACATCAAACTTGGTACACTGTTACAGCATAAGGAGTAGATGACCCTTATTGATTTTTAGGTCACTTTGTCAATCCAATCTGGACTTAGGAAGATATTGTTTGCTCAATATCTTGAATTTGTTTGGCACTGCTATAAATCAAATAATGCATTCGTATAACCCTTTTCAATTTTGCACCATGGGGGAGGGGGCATATATGTTTTACAAACATTTCTTGTTGAATATTACATCAAATTTAAAATGAATTAAAACTCCGAATTAAGGTCACTCATTTGCAATTAAAACATTGCACATTCTGGCAT
The DNA here is from genome assembly GCF_947568905.1 of Ostrea edulis. NCBI lineage: Eukaryota > Metazoa > Mollusca > Bivalvia > Ostreida > Ostreidae > Ostrea > Ostrea edulis. The sequence continues at coordinate 58,299,344 of NC_079170.1, read as the reverse complement.
CTTTTTTTAAACATTTCTAAGTAGAGTCAGCACCACCCTTCATCTTATTTGATAGTATAATCTTGGAAATGAAACAGTACACTGAATGTATCATTGAGGAGAACAGGTTACACAAGGGGAGAGTGGGAGATTCAGCATGAAGAGTTATGAATAACTGTGATTCAATTTCAGGACCTCTTGACAATGAAACTACTCCCACAGTTATGGTGACACATGCAGTTATTGGTTCAAAGTTACAGAGCACACCATCAGCAGGTACATCCTAGAATAGAATTGTTCAAAATCAGGGACAACACAAGGCACAGCTTTCCTTGTATTATGACAAGAGGGGCATGGTTATAGTGTTACTTCTATGGGAAGAAATTACATTTATGTTGTCTGGCCAGTTACTAGAGAACTCTTCAAACTTTATGGACTACTCTAAAATTCCTAGGCCTTGTGTCAAATGTTCAGGCCATCAGCAAACTATAAAATTCCTAGACCTTGTGTCAAATGTTCAGGCCCCAAGATGGGCTACATGAATCATTTTGTGAAAATAAATTTTATCTTCTACTTTGGCCCTGTAGATCTAGCAAGAAAACTGAGTGCATAGCCCCTGCAAACACAATTTATTTTGAATATAGAAATCACCATGCCTTTGTATCTTTGTACCTGCTCATCCTTGATGTGTCCTTCCATCTTTTTAGCTCACCGGAGCTGAAAGCTCAAGTGAGCTTTTCTGATCGTCTGTTGTCCGTCGTCTGTCCGTCTGTAAACTTTTTACATTTTCGACTTCTTCTCCAGAACCACTGGGCCAAATTCAACCAAACTTGGCCAAAAGCATCCTTGGATGAAGGGTTTTCAAGTTTGTTCAAATGAAGGGCCATGACCCTTTCAAAGGGGAGATAAGCACAAAAATAGGGTGGAGTCATTTAAAAATCTTCTTCTCAAGAACCACTGAGCCAGAAAAGCCGATATTTACATGAAAGCTTCCAGACATTGTGCAGATTCAAGTTTGTTCAAATCATGGCCCCCGGGGGTATGATGGGGACACAAGGTCACAATGTTTTACCTACAAATATAGGGAAAATCTTTAAAAATCTTCTCAAGAACCAATGAGCTGAGATTTACATGAAAGCTTTCTGACAAAGTGCTGATTCAAGTTTGTTCAAATCATATCCCCCGGGGCAAGGTTGGGGCCACAATAGGGGATCAAAGTTTTACATAGAAATATATAGAAAAAATCTTTAAAAATCTTCTTCTCAAGAACCAATGAGCTAGAAGAGCTGAGATTTACATGAAAGCTTCCTGACATAGTTCAGATTCAATTTTGTTCAAAGTATGGCCCCTGGGGGTAGGTTGGGGTCACAATAGGGGATCAAAGTTTTACATACAAATATATAGGGAATATCTTTAAAAATCTTCTTCTCAAGAACCATTGGGCCAAAGAAGTTGACATTTACATGAAAGCTTTCTGGCATAATGCAGATTCAAGTTTGTAAAAATCATGGCCTCCAGGGGTAGGTTGGGGCCACCATAGGGACTAAGGTTTTACATGCAAATATTTATGGAAAGTGTTCAGATATGGGCCAAGGTGACTCAGGTGAGTGATGTGGCCCATGGACCTTTTGTTTTGTCTCTGAGCCTCACTTTTGTAATGGAGAAGCTGATGCTTGGCACAAAGATTGTATGTGAGCAGGAAATGACTCTTAAGGCCTATGGACCTTTGCAGGTTTCCTTCATTAATTACTTCACTTCTTTATACTCATCTCAGTGATCAGTAAAGGAATGACCACAGTCTATTATTGTCTGCTCTTGGCTCTCATTAATTAGGCTCTCATCTGATGCTCACTCTAGTCCCACTTTGTTTCCAGGTTATTATTTGTGTATGGTAGAAATACATACTTATACAGTGACTGTTTATCATAGGCATATTTGTCAAATTCCTTTGGAAATATTTTCAAAACCATAATTGATTGACTGAAATTTATTTCAGTCAGGCCTATACCAAAGGTCATTAAAATGTGGGTCAAGTTTTAAGAATATACAGCACATGCCCAATTTCGAGTCGGGGGGGAATATTACTCTAGTTTATGTTTTACAGTTGTCGGAATGGTTGTTACCCATGACTTCTTGGTTGAGCATATGAACGAGATATCTGCAACAAGTGGATCGAGTTCGGTGAACAGCTGTAAGGACGTGGACAGCGCTGTCTGTTTTCTGGTGGATGATGGGGCGTTTGTGGTCGCAGCCAATCACCCAGACTACAAACAGCAGGTAAGTTGCAGAAAAATTTCAGCTAAAATATTATTAGTATGTAGGATTACTGATAATTGTAGGCCTCGCTGCTGGAAATGTTATACATGTACTAGTCAGTTTCAATAAATATTAATTGTAATATGGTGTTATTTGACCCAGTGGGAATGTTTCACTCGCCTCTAGATGGCATCATCAGGTAGGTAACTCATGACTTGCCACATAATCAATACTGAACTGACTGAGCTATCAAATTTATATACTCCAGAGTTTAGATAGAGCTTTTCAGTAAAACCACAAGATGTCTTGGATCAAGTCATCTGTTGTAATTTATTATGGATGATTATCCCCAAAGTGCAAGTGTTCTTTAATGAATCTGAATGTTTTCCTGATATTACAGATCAAACATGCCATCTTGTGTTCTTTGTATTTTAATCCATTTGTCCATTTGTTGAGAAAAATAGATTAGTCCAATGCTCAATAGCCTACTTCACCAAACGAGTAGACTTTATATACCTCTTAAACCTCTATATGAAGACCATATAATTAGGGCCCTCATGAAATGCGGGAAGCCCTATAAATTTTAATCACATTGTCTGTCCGTCTTTTTGTGACACGATAACTCAAAGTTTTTATTGTACAGTTTTCAAATTTTGTACAGAATGATTTACAGTAAGAGGAAGACACCTATAGATTTTGGAGTCATGTCACTTTGTCTTTCTGTTTGTATGGCATCATCTTTCTTATTATGATTGTATCTATTTACCACTGTCTAAGGGAGATATGTAGTATCTGGGGAGTCTTCCCCAGTATGACTTGTTTATTCCCGGATTGCAGAGGATCAACATCCGGCAGCACGAGATTTCCCGTGGTTATGGTACATGTCAGACGTACAGCAGGACCTACCCAAAGCTAGAGATCGACAGCAGGCAGAGCAGTTAGGTCCGTGGGGCCATGTTCTATGTAGATACACTGTAATGAATACCACATATATTTTATTAGCGCCCAACTCGAGGCCGCGGACTTACCTAGATGGCTTATTGCATTTTTTTGCTTTCCCCACATCATGTTGTTAGGTCGCCATATTGGAGGGTAGTGTCAGATTTGGGATTTTTCTTTTTTCTACTTGGGAATAGATTTTGATTTTAGTGATTAGCAGGGATTTTTATTAATTACTGAATCAATTTAGACATTCCTTGATTGCATTTTTGATACATTTTTGGTGGATTATTTACATGTGAGATAGATATGCCTATAGATGAGGCGTTATGCGGGTTGGGCTTGCGCCCTCACCCGGACACACCTGTGGTCACGCGGAATGTACCCGCGTACTCCCAGGTATCCCCAGGCAGTGGCGAACGTTATTTCACGCCGTCCTTGCCTTCCTGTTTGAGGGGGGGGGGGGGGGGGGGTAGGGTTAGGGATGCCTCAAGTGGAGGAGTGAGGTTTACTGGCACACAGTTTGGATCTGAAGAAGGTTACAGCTTAGATTGGGATATGCGATGTAGTAGTGACTCCCTGGGGAATCTAATGGGATTAGATTCACCCAAAAAAGGTTCTGTACATGACACCCCACAGTTTAGCGATTGGGATAGGTGGGAGGAGGATTTCTTGTCCCCTGGTGGGGGGTCATTTATTCCTAATGTCCCGGTGAGGCCTACTCCAGTCAAGGGGGGTGGTTATGTACCCAGCTCTAGGAGTCTCCCGGAATATCATACCCCATCTCTGCATTCCTACACCCCAGTGTCAAGGAGGCCAGCCCCACCCCCTCATTCATGGGTTGATGATCAGGCCCTAGGCCAGCTTAGTCAGGGTTTGCCCCAGATAGGCTTGGGTTCATGCTTGCAGCACCCCACTCCTGGACTGTATTACCCAGTTGCCCCATTTTCGGAGCCAGGGATTACCTACGAGAATTACCAGCCCCCACAGCCCAGCCAGGGCTATGATCTGCTTACAGGGTCCCCAGTCTCACATGCCTATCCTTCCCATGTGCAAGACCCTTGGGTTGGGGGGAATTCCCATTTAGAAGGCTCATTTAGACCTGGAGCATAGCACCATGACCTTGGGAGAGGAGAAAGTCCCAATGACGTTCGGACGCCCAAGAGGGGGACAGGAGGCCCAAGTTTCCTTGACTAAGACTGTCCAGGTCCCAGCTGCCTCAGTCAACCGGTGTCCTTGTCGTTTGGATAAGGAGTTGGAAGATTTTGTAATCAGCCCAGATATCAAGCAGATCTCGGACGTCTTATTGGTGCCACACACTTATGCTAGGGAGAGCACAGCGATGACCAGCATTGTCAACGCTTCTGATGAGGAAATATCTATCCCCGGAGGCAGTGTGATGGGATCAGCCTTGGAGGCCGAACCATGGGAGCTGGCACCTGCAGACTTAATCATTAAGAATGTGTGCAGTGTGAACCCCCACAATGAGGCAGGGACTAAGCTCAGCACATTTACGGCAAGAGTTGATGTTGCCCCCTTAGCTTGGTCAAATTCCAAGGAGACCATATATTGGATGGTGGGGGAGATTTCCCCCTTGAGCCGACTAACATTGTCTCTGCTAGGAATAATGGAAACTGTCTCACCTATGTATGTAAAGACATATCTATTGATTTCTATTTTTAAAAATGTAGAACACTTCTATCAAATGTGTTTGAAAACGCTTAGACCCCCCCCCCCCCCCCCCCCCCCCATGTCAGAATTTCCTTTTCCTAGACATCAATATGTCAAATTCATAATCCTTTTCAGTTAGCATGTACCACATTTCATACCAGTTATCCATTTTGAATCCCCTTACAATGGGTTTTAGTTGCACTCTGTTGTGTTTGAGTGGATGAGTGTGTGCCCAACAGAAGTAATTTACATTTGCATAAATATGCTTCATGATTCCTTTTTCACAAATTTACATTTCAACGTATCTTTGAATATTATTAATTCTAATCTATATACCAGCCCCAAACATAGCTATATCAAATACAGATGTCACTTTACTCTAATACCCTTGCTGACCGTGTCAGTTTTCTAGTGTATTTAGGTATCACACTGTAATTCTTCACATTATTATTGTTATATTATTGGTAGTATTACATTTTATTGATAAATATCTATTGGTGTTTCTGTACATATTGATTTATTGTCATTTTACTTACTTAGACTTTATTTAGTCATATGTCCCAACAAACACTGTATCAATATATATGACACAATGACTTGTATCAAACAAGAACACCCACCATTTATATTATTTACTGTACAAATGTTCACTCAATACTAACACTTCGGGATCTTCTTCTGCTTCTTCAGTTGGACGATCAATACTAACACTTCGGGATCTTCTTCTGCTTCTTCAGTTGGACGATCAATACTAACACTTCGGGATCTTCTTCTGCTTCTTCAGTTGGACGATCACCAAGTCGCTGTTTTAAAAAAAAAAAAATGATAGTTACTACAAGTCCCCATTATTGTCCTCTAAGAACTGTCAAAACACACTGCATGCATTTTTCTGTCTCAGATGATGACACTGGCTGTTGAATCTTTTCTTCTTTGCTGTCTTTCTCGAGGTTTCTGCTTGCCTCTTCAGTGATGAACTGTGCACCTTCTTCTGTGGGTAGTTCATTCAAAATCTTTTGCACGGTCCATGTTATTGGAGAACATTTTTCTGTCTTGGCCTTTCAAAACTGAAGATTTAAGTCTGTTTATTAGAAAATGGTTTGGTGCAGTGATGTTTAATTACAGTGTCTGAAACGTTCTACTTTCCCACTTGAACGGTGAACACACGCAGAGCGAACGGTGAACGCAATTTGGTGAACTGTGAACACAAAATGGTCTATTCATTTGGTATGTTTCGGATTTTTCCCTTGGATTGTACTTGGTTTATAATCAGGTAGAGCATATGAATACATCTGTTTGTTCATTTTTGTGCAAGTACTGGATGCATATTTCTCATAAAATGATCGTAAATTTCACATCAATACACGTAGCAATCATGCACAAACAAAAGAAAATTTCTTATGTATATTGTTTACAGTATTACATATACAGATACATGTACAGTGTATACATGAAAAGTAGAAACATATATTTAATTATATTTAGAATTCTTGACATTTTCATAAATCATGAATATTGGTGTGTCATCTCTGTATACAACATGTATTATATATTTTAACTTAAGAACATAGTATTTAGTATCTTAATACAAGAGTATAAACGATCCATGTGGAATAAAGATAGTCTATTAATTAGCGTCAAGAATTTACAGGTGTACATGCATAACTTCAAAATTTATGAGCACGGTCGTTTGGATTACATGCAATTAAAAACATCTCCGAAAGAAATCTAGATAAAATGCATTAAACAACCAACACGGGTAGAACGGGTACCTCATGTTGACACCTGAACGCTTCTAAATAGTATAAAAGGTTTATTCTACCGTAGATTTTGCGTAATTCACTTTACTGCAAAAACTGTATAGTTTATCGACCTGAGGAAATAATCCCAGAATTAATGTACGTATATATACAAAATAGATAGTGTGACCATGAATCTACATTTAGATTGTGCAATATTTGTATATTTTTGATGTGGATAAAACTGTTTATTGTACTGAACTATACGTATATCATATGTGGGGCAGAAATGTATGAGAAATATATTTCATCTTTATATCAGAGACAAACAAGTCCAAAGTTTCAAATTTAGGTAAAGGAGTAAATATATTTACTGACAATGTCTGTCATAAATATAGGCTTGAAATCATCAGAAATACTTGTCAAATCAATTTCACATTCGGGTACAAATGTGCATTGAAATGTAGCGTCGGTTTTTTTTTAAGTAGGAGGGGGGGGGGGGGGGGGGGGGGGCTTAAGGAAATTAATTGACTTATATAGAATTCTTGAAAAGTGAGACAAAATAAAATATAATAGATTGTGCTTTTGTCCAAACTTGAAAATGTTAAAACAATAATTTGGGTGGGGGTGAGGTATTTAACTGAAACTGCCTCATTTTTGTACACTTACCAGTGCTCGTTGCTCATTCTTCACTACATATACACGTTAAGGGTTGAATTCATAACTGCAGGCTCTTACATTTTTCTCTTATTTAGAACATATCTCACTTTTTAACTAAACAATACTTATGTTTTGTAATGATAATAACAATGATTTATTCTATTCTTTGCTATTGATGAGTGATCTGCAGTTTTCCTTGAATTATCGTAGTTGATAATCCTGATATTTGTACTTTATGAATTAAATTTCTGATATAATAAGACAGCTAGTTTACTTTTATTCTTGCGCACACGTTCTTTTTTAATTTTTTACTTGTAAAAATCGATCCTTTGACTTTGGGGTTCTGAATGACAGTGAACAATGAATGCACGGTGAGTGCAAAACTGTAAACGGAGAGCGCACGGTGAATGCACAGAGAGCGAACGGTGAACGCACGGTGAGCGAATGGGAAAATGGTAAAGTAGAACGTTTCAGGGACTGTAGATTAGCTGAAATATTTGAATATGTGATATTGGAGTAAGTGGGAATATTTCTGTGTGGTAGTGTATAGGGGGTTTTTTTATGTTGAAAGATCAATGCTTTTATTGAGAAATATAAGACATTGAAGCAGGTAAGATTACTGCTAAGAAACCATTGGTAAATGTAGATATATACATATATGTAATCACAATATCAGTCCATTTTCATATGCATTTGCAAGAAACAGAAATATACATGTAATGTTATATTTCCTTTAAACATTCATTTTTCATAAAAAGAATTATTATGGTACATATTCAACAGGAATTTTGTAAAAGGCATTTTCTATAGCTGTGCAGTTTGTTTTCTGTGATTTAGGGGCACTTTCTATAGCTGTGCAGTTTGTTTTCTGTGATTTAGGGGGCATTTTCTATAGCTGTGCAGTTTGTTTTCTGTGATTTAGGGGGCTGGGGGAATGTATTGTATTACTGTTATCAATATCGTCATAGGGCTTTTCAAATTGGGGCTTCCCCTAGCAATGTGCAATTCTCTCCTCCAGTGACCTTAACCTTTTAATTTGTATTTGAAAAGAAATTGGATCAGGTCTTAATTAATGTAAGTATAAATAGATTAAGACGTGTGGATCACAGGGGCAAATCCTTAAACACATGAACAATAGAGTTAGATGTTGCATCCCATTCATAGCATTCTTCAATAAGGAAATGTATATACAGGTCATGATAAAACTTGAGTGAAGATTCAAGTGCTGAAAATAATATGCTAATGCAAAAACAGAAAGCTTTTCAATTTACCATATGTGCAATAATAAGATCTGGTTTTAATGTTCCAAATTTATTCTGCCTCCTCCTGAGAGGGTGAAATACTGAAACATAACAACAAAGGTACATATTCACATAGAAAATAACTGACTATATGACAATTACGAACCATTTCCAATCCTAGTGACCAATCCGAATTTTATACAATGCCAAAATTGGAAAATAAAACGAAAATGGAAGTTTTACACAGAAGCGATTCATAATTTTAAACTCTACAAACTTACCTACCAAAAAATCAATGTACACACACACAAATATGCGAGACGGTAAGTAACAGTAATATTAATCAAAGATTTGATACACAAAATACATTGGACTGGTCCATGTTTTACATTGGACTGGTCCATGTTTTATACCTAGCCTGAGCCAATGATCAACATGTGTATTGAGTAATAAGTATAAATGCACAAAATCTCACTCAAAAACTGCATGAAAGCATCAATATACATCACGAACAATGTGATTAACATTATGCACTTGATAAACACTTACTCTTTGGCTCTTGATAGCTCGGAAAACTAAAAAACTTCACACAGCGTGTTTGCGGGAAATGCAGTGATTCTAAATAAAAAAACTAACAACTGCAAAACGAACAAATAAGAAAATTCCGGAATTACAATTCCATCACACCATAATTCAATTCAATTTATTTATTGACATCACCATGTTGGCATACAGTCAAAATAACAAAACAAATGACATATAACAAAAAGAAAAGAAAAAAAAATTATGGCACAATGATTATGGCATGTAAGACATATTCATACGGTTCTTCAAAGTCCATGAATTTGTTTTCTCTGTATAAAGCATCTATCTAAATAGTTGCACAAACGTTTTGTAATATTATAATCACATGGGTTAACAATTTCTCTAATGGGATCAGTACCACAGTATAATTTATCACTAAAAATATCATAATATTGAAATCAAAGTTTGTCATACACAGGACAGTAAAGTACAAAATGTTTTTCGTTTTCAACAAATAATTTACAATCATAGCATATACGGTTTTCCTTTGGGATTATTGGTTTACAATATCTGCCTGTTTCAATGAATAGTGAATGTGCACTTATTCTTAACTTTGTAAGTTGTGATCTTTCACACTTTTTCAAAGTAATCCTGCAATTTATATTCATTACAATTTAATATTTTACTATAGAAGTAAAGTTTTCCCGAGTTAGATAATGAGATTTTGTTCAATTGTTCATATGTCATGTCAGCAAAAGTTTTATTAAGCTTACACTTAAACTCCTTATGAGAAATATTTAAAGAAGTCAAGTTAAGTTTAATGTTGAAGATTGAAAATCTTGCTTTGCCATGAATTATAATAGATATGAATTATATGTATGAATTTTTTTCTCCATTCATAGATTGGTCGATTTCTGGGACACGTAGATGCTGGTCTCATGTCACAACTTTATGGAGATGTTTACCTGAGGTATTACAAAATATGCTGTTTTCCTTTCATTATAATTATAATTTTAGAAATATCATACTACTGTCATAGGATTATGTAAGAAGAAGAAATATGTAGATCAATTATGTATTTACCACAATGGATATTTCATCATGCAAGATGAATGATTAAGATAAATCAGTCATTTGGAATTTTAATTTTTAGCCGAGTTGCAACGAAGTTGAACTTGGCTATTGGTTTGGTGATGCGGGAGGTTGGGCATCAACAATTGGTTTTCGGATGATAACTCGAAAAGTTTACAATCTAATCAAATGAAACTTTGATATATTGTTGGGTACCAGGTAAGGAAGACCCCTGTTGATTTTGGAGGAAAATGGTCAAAGGTCAAGGTCACAGTGACCGAAAATAGAATGAAAATTTCAGAAAAATTTGGTTTCCGGATGATAACTCAGAAAGTTTAAATCTGAATCAAATGAAACTTTGGTATATTGTTGGGTACCAGGTAAGGAAGACCCCTATTGATTTTGGAGAACAAAGGTCAAGGTCACAGTGACCGAGTATAGAATGAAAATTTCAGAAATATTTGGTTTCCGGATGATAACTCAGAAAGTTTAAATCCGAATCAAATGATACTTTAAGATATTGTGATGTACCAGGTAAGGAAGACCCCTATTGATTTTGGAGAAAGTAGGTCAAAGGTCAAGGTCACAGTGACCAAAAATAGATTTAAAATTTAAAAAACTCGAAAAGTTTTAATTTGAATCAAATGAAACTTAGATATATTATTGGATACCAACAAAGCAAGGCCCCTATTGATTTTGGAGAAAAAAGGTCAAAGGTCAAGGTCACAGTGACCAAAAATAGATTGAAAACTTCAGACAAATATGGTTTCTGGACAGTAACTCGAAAAGTTCAAAACTGAAATTAGTTCTTCACAATTATAAATATGCCACATCATTCCTGACTTTACAATGTATCCCATGCAACTCGGCTCATGCACCCCTGGGGGCATATATTGATTTTTCATGTATTGATCTGATATTATGTGCATTAGAAGGCATCCAAATTTTAACTTGCAATGATTATAGGATTTACATGTACTTGAAATTCCATATCCACATTTATTTAAACTTGTTGATCGAACCATAAAAAATCTAAAATAGTAAATGAAATCATGCACAGGTTTTATTATAAAACAACTTTCAGGTTTTTGTAGATAAGATAATTATAAGATAATTAGGCATGTTTCTCTTCATACAAGGTTTACTGATAGTGAATAGGCATATCCACATTTATTTAAACTTGTTGATCGACAACACAATCAATCAATCAACTATATGCGATATTTGTATTATTATACTGAATGTTATATAAACAACAAAGCAGAAAAACTTACATTTGTTGACATTTGATCAATCACTGTCATGCGATGTTTTGTATATCAGTACATGGATTCACATTTTAGAAACACTCAAACGACGTTGTCAAACAATCTACGGCAAACTGTATGCGCACAAGTTTCACGCATGTGATAATTTTAATTTTTTTATGATATCACCCGTTGTCAAGTAATGTTACCCATTTGTTAGATACTATCACCCTGGAGCGCATGTTTTCTATTCTCAGAGGGAAACATGTTTTTTCAACTGTTTCTTGGCCAATCAGATTCGAGTATTTTACATGAAAGTATAATAAAATCAATTGCCACTTTGAGATAATCAATTAACACTTGGAGATGAGATAATCAATTAAGGTGGCTCACTACAACCAGAAATAGTTTCTCAAATCAGTACCAATTGATTTAATTATAAAAGATATGATGATATACAAGAAGTATATATACCAAAAAGGAAAAATATATACAAATTTGGATAAAAACATGATTTTCAAAAAAATTATTTCAACACATATGAATAAAAGACTCTGGGGGATTTGAACTCGAGATTTGGGATTCACCAGCCCAATGCTTTAACCACTGAGCTATGATGATAGACAAACAAATCGATTGATACAAATAATTTCACAAAACATTTAAATCGCCATCTTGTGACGTGGTGTCATACAGAGTATAAGCTTTAGTGTAGTGAGCTACCTTATCACTTTGAGATGGGATAATGAATCGACACTTTGAGATGAGATAATCAATCGACACTTTGAGATGAGATAATCAATCGACACTTTGAGATCAGATAATCAATTGACAATTTGAGATTAATAGAATCCTTCATTAGTATGAGTGTGGGATAGGGAAATTCCACCGAGGGGACAAGATTCACAGTCCAGGACGAGGCTTGTTCCAGAGGTGGAATTTCCCAATCCCACACTAGTAAATAATGAAGGATTATTTTTCTCACATTTTACCTACAGTTTAGTGCATAAATTTAGGAGTTTTGAGAAAATTCTAAATTATCAAAATCCTCATTTGAACTTTGATGCAAAAACTAACTAGATAAGCAGAAAGAGCATACCCGAAAATGGTTTACACTGTAAGTGTAAACTAAAAAACTCAAGGTTATCCACCAGAAAGCTATACTACATTAAAATGTAAAGAAAACAATGCAAAATATTTTATTTCACCTTGTAACATAAATCTTCACTGTGTAACGTATATCGTAGAAAATATGTGACGTCACAATCAAATGATGTCGCAGCAGTGTGAGACAGAAAAATCTCACATGGCTGTCTCACATGGGCAAAGTCGATCTCACACTGGTGATAATGTGAGAAAAGATAATCAATCGACACTTTGAGATGAGATAATCGACACTTTGAGATGAGATAATCAATCGACACTTTGAGATGAGATGACTGACTCTTTGAGATAAGATAATTAATCAACACTTCGAGATGAGATAATCAATTGACAATTTGAGATGGGATAATTAATCAACGCTCTGAGATCAGATAATCAATTAACACTTTGAGATGAGATAATCAAGACTTCGAGCATCGTTGTAAACTTTTCACATTTTCATCTTCTCCAGAACCACGGGGTCAATTTCAACCAAACTTGGCACAAAGCATCTTTTGGTGAAGATCTTTCAAGTTTGTTCAAATGAAGGGCCATGCCCCCTTCAAAGAGGAGATAATCACAAAAATGCAAAATTAGGGTAGGGTCATTTAAAAATCTTAAGAACCACTGGGCCAGAGGAGCTGACATTTACATGAAAACTTCCTGATATAGTGCAGATTCAAGCTAGTTCAAATCATGGCCCCCGGGGATAGGATGGGGCCAAAATAGGGGATCAAAGTTTTACATAGACATATATAGGGAGAATCTTTAAAAAATCTTCTTCTCAAGAACCACTGATCCAGAAGAGCTAAGATTTACATGAAAGCTTCCTGACATAGTGCAGATTCAAGTTTTTTTCAAATCATGGCCCCTGGGGGTAGGTTGGGGCCACAATAGAGGATCACAGTTTTACATTGAAATATAATGGGGGAATCTCTAAAACTCTTCTTTTTAAGAACTAATCAGCCATAAGAGCTGAGATTTACATGAAAGCTTCCTGACAAAGTGCAGATTCAAGTTTGTTCAAATCATGGCCCCTGTGTGTAGGTTGGTGTTACAATAGGGGATCAAAGTTTTACATGGGAATAAATAGAAAAAGTCTTTAAAAATCTTCTTATCAAGAACCAATGAGCCAGAAGAGCTGACATTCACATCAAAGTTTTCTGACATAGTGCAGATTCAGGTTTGTTCAAACCATGGCCCTGGGGGTAGGTTGGGGTAACAAAAGGGAATCAAAGTTTTACATACAAATATATAGGGAAAATCCTCTTCTCAAGAACCACTGAGCCAGAAGAGCTAGATTTATAAGAAAGCTTCCTGACGTAGTGCAGATTCAAGTTTGTTCAAATCATGGCCTCCAGTGATAGGTGAGGCCACAATAGGGGATCAAAGTTTTACATGCAAATACATAGGGAAAACCTTTAAAAATCTTCTTCTCAAGAATCATTGGGCCAAGGAAGTTGACATTTACATGAAAACTTTCTGACATAGTGCAGATTCAAATTTGTTCAAATCATGGCCTCCAGGGGTAGGTGAGCGATGTGGCCCATGGGCCTCTTAGGAGTTACGGCTCTTGGACTTGGGTTGTTTTTTTTATTCAAAATACTTTGTCTTTGCAACTCCTCCTAAACCCTTTGGGAGATTTTGATGAAACGGGATACAAAGAAAGATCACAATGTGGAGATGTGCATATTACAAGGGGAATGCTGTCCCACTATTTTTGAAGGAGTTACAGCCCTTGGACTTAGATTTGTTTAATGCAAAATACAATGTTATTACAACTCCGACAAAATCCTTTTGTGGATAATCCTTTCTTACTTGTTCAAATTCCTGGGTCAATATTGTATGCAGGCGTATCATGTTCCGGTTTAGTGGTGCCCTATTTTTGGATTAAGGATTGTCATCATCAAAATATTCATCTGAACTTTGACTGTAGGGTGGAATACAAGATTAATTATAATGTGTTAAATTATTCATCTGAACTTTGACTGCATGATGGAATACAAGATTAGTTATAATGTGTTTAATTATTTGTCTGAACTTTGACTGCATGATGGAATATAAGATTAATTATAACGTTTTTAAATATTCACCTTTGGAATGTAAGATTTATATATAGTTATAATGTGTTTAGATATTTACCTGAACTTTGACTTCAGGGTAAATTATAAGATTAATTATAGCATGTTTAATTATTCATCTGAACTTTGAATGCAGGGTGGAAGAAGTTGACTACCAGGCCACTTGTATTAACTGGGGTAATCAGACGAGTGCTGCTTCACTAGGATTTAGAATAGTAAGTTGCACTGAGGGTTGTTTATTCTATATCTATTTTAGATAAAGGAAACACTATAGAAATCTTAACGTAAAGAAATATTTATAAACCATAGATTTATATCATTCCAAATGCTCAATAAAATGTTATGAAAAGTGCAAGTAAAATGACCCTGTACTTTGTCTTGCAGCCCTCCGTGAATTTGCTCTTTGAGATTCTGACATTTAATTGGTGGAACAGTATTTGGACCTGGTTAGTACTGACATTACTTTCTCCTGATCAATAATGCTGGAGTTCATTGCTCCATGTCAGTTATAGTAGTGACTAGTCTACTTCTTGTAAGTATTCATTCAATCTTTATTTCCTCCTTTCAGAAACGTAAATAAGTAGTAATGTAATGGTTGTGATTAAAGCTACTGGTATTATAGCTCTTTGTACACAGGACAAATTACAAACAACAGAAACTTTAGAACACCTGTTTGTAAGAAACACTATCTTAATAAATAGCTATACTAGAAATTATAGATGAATAATATTTCAACATGAACTCACTTTGATTTAACACTTGGTCATGGGTTCCTTTAAGAACAGAAAGGTAAAAATCATACTCACTTAGAGTGATTAAATCCATCTATATATCATTATATTCAACCAATAGTTCAAACAAAATATCATAAAAGTACTGCAAGAAGACGTTGTGGCATACTGAAAATTGTTTGTAAAAGATTAGGAACAAATGTTGCACAGGGTTTGGTGTGAGTGGATGTGTTCAGGGTGAATTAGCTAAATATGCAGTGGAATGTAGAAAATTGAAATTAGTGAATTTTTTGGTGTTGATTAAGTTTTTCTATCTTGAAATATAGTGAGAATTAACAGCTTGTTTGACAATGCTCTTCCATTTTTAAATTATTGGAAATCATCGTGTGAATAATTTCACCTCTTTTTTCCAGGACCATGGTCAATTTGAATGTTTACAGGCAAGTACAAAAAAAAAATCAAAGAATCAGAAATATGACTCTTTACATTGCCATGTATCAAGATATTAATTCTATATATATCCTTTTTACAGCTGGTTTAGTTCTCCTCCAACTGTCACAGCATTTACAAGTAAGTTTTTTTAATTTCAAATTCATTGAAAAAATATCTTAAACGAGACGTATTATTGTACAGCGATGTCTGTATATCCGTCTGTCCATTCGGGGTTTTCTGTTTCTTATTTCATTTCTTTGTCACATATCAAGCTGAAATTTGCTATGTAGCTTCTTTGTGGATCACTATAGATTCTGTCGCAATTTTGATCCATTTCGACCTCTTTTGGAGGAGTTTTGCCCCTTCATTTGAAAATAATAATAGAGTGCTTGTATGGATATTGAAGATGTGCATGTGGCAAGCAAGGATCTTGATTTTCTCCAATTTTTGAGAAAATTACAGGTTGTTGAACTTTGCCAGTTTTTAGGAAATATTACAAAGAGAGTACCTGATTTTTTATTGACCTCCTCCCACAGTTTTCAAGTGACAACCTTCTTATTTTACAAAGTGTTTATATGGGTATTGAAGGTGTGCATGTGGCAAGGATTTTAATTTTCTTCAATTTTTGAGAAAATTACAGGTCATTAAACTTGGTCAATTTTTAGGAATTATTACATAGAGAGTACATGATTTGTCTGTTTTTCCTTCCACAGTTTTCATGTGAGGTCCTTCTTATTTTACAGAGTATTTGCATGGATGTTGAAGATGTGCATGTGGCAAGGATTTTGATTTTCTTCAATTTTTGAGAAAATTACAGTTTGTTGAACTTAGTCAGTTTTGAGGAAATATTGCATAGAGAGTACATGATTTGTGTCCACAGTTTTCAAGTGAGGACCTTCTTGTTTTACAGAGTATTTGTATGGGTATAGAAGATGTGCATGTGGCAAGGATTTTGATTTTCTTCAATTTTTGAGAAAATTACAGTTGAACTTAAATCAGTTTTGAGGAAATATTATATTAGATAAAGGATATGGTTTATCCTTATAACTCCTCTCATAGTTTAGAAGCTAGGGTATTTGTGAATAACTTGGTGCTCAGTGCAAGGATTTTGATTCTCAACAATTTTTAATTTTCTTTGACATTTTGAATATTTACAGGTTGTTGAACATGGTTGAATTTGGGGAAATATTTTGCACACAGAACTCTTGGTTTGTCTATCACAGTTTAAAGCTAAGACTCTATTCATATTATGCAAAGAAATTATGTCACAGTCTGATGATGGCTGATACTACCTGAGGCATAGTTCTACAAATTAAGGTGTAAGAAAAACACCCTATGTGAGCATTTTCACAGGTGTATTAAGTATCGTTTGCAGTACTCTTGTTAGGAATTTAAACTCTCAAAAGTGTCATTCTGAACAGACAGTCAAGAATGTTCACTTCTGGTACTAGACACAGTTTTAGCACATGCACTTTATGTTTAATTTTGTATATTCTACATGAAGAGTGTTTTCTTTGTTTTTTCAGATGAACCAAAGGAGTACATCTGCAGCAAGAAAAAGGCACAGTACTATTTTAATCCAAATTTCAAAGAAGACACCAATGGAATTATCTACCCCTGTGATGAAAACTGTACTAGGTAATTTTCAGCATGATAAACATATATACTTAGGGGGGGGGGGGGGGGGGGAAATGAATCTCTGTGTCTTTAATTTTAAAAATTGTGCAAAACATCAAAGATGCTTCTGTTTGTTAAGACCTGATCAGTACAGCTAAAGTGCCAACAGAAACACTTCCAAAGTCAATATAAAGAATTCTGTGTCCCGGTGTAGTCTTCACTAATGATAACAAAGTCTTACTAAAATAAGACAAATCTGGGAAAGCAGCATCATCATTATTCTACAAATTCTACATATTTTTCATAACAACAAAGCAATCATTATACAGAATTGTGAAAAGTTTCATTGAAATATCTGACACTTTATGCATAAGTCTCACACTTTTCATCTCATCTCACGTGTGGGCACCAAATTCTCACACTTTCTGAAATTGTTATTGGGGGAAAGAAAATGAAAACCAATTTTCACTGTGCATCTTTAGAATTGTTGCATCACAGATGTACTGAACTGAATAGTAAGAAGCCACAAGTAATCTGCTTATATGCTGTAGTACAGCCAGTATCACATATCAGCATAATTACCAGAATATATTTATTAATATTTGATAAATACTTGTCTCTTTATTCAAAGCAGCAAGTTTTCCACCATGCTGCATAGTGATCTAATTTATTTTTATGTTTTTGTCACAAAGTGGTCAGGGCATATAGTTTTACCCTTGTCCATCCTTCCACGACACTCAGTTTTCCAGACTTTTTTATGCCCCTGTCACAAAGTGGTCAGGGCATATAGTTTTACCCTTGTCCATCCTTCCACGACACTCAGTTTTCCAGACTTTTTTATGCCCCTGTCACAAAGTGGTCAGGGCATATAGTTTTACCCTTGTCCATCCTTCCACAACACCCAGTTTTCCAGACTTTTTTTTTCTAAACAACTTGATTTATTGAATTGATTTTTTGTATGCAGCCTTTAACTTAGAAAAATTACTATTGCAACCAATTTTCCTGACTTTTTTTCTAAATGCCTTGAGATAATGAATTGATTTTTTGTATGCTGGTGTATATTGATGAGTTACAGATCGAGTTTGAGTTTTGTTACAGTTAGTTGATTGTTGATGAAGTTATTCCCCTTTAACATAGAAAAATTACTGTTCTAATCGTATGATGTTATTGATTCAGAAGAAACTTTTATTATTTTATGGATGTTAACACATATAAAAGATTGTTGTTGAGTACTAAATGCATGTAACATACAATCTGAATACCACATTCAATGCTAGACTTCGATGGATTTCCTACATTTGACTCATGACACATCTAGTTGATAGTAAATTAACTGGATGGTTTTTGTTTCAGAGACTATGTGGCAAGACGTGTACCCAAGAGCAACCTTCTATTCGTAGTCATCAGTTCAACATGCCCAGATTGTTATGAATCAGCAAATTCCAAGAATCTTATTCAGGAACCCGTAGAAATGCAAATTGCTGGTTAGTTGCCTAATAAACTGACAAGTTGACATTTCATCAAACTTTTAAGCTCTAGGTTACCCTAATTTATGGGTTTTACAAAATGTGTTGATATATGTCATTGAGAGATAATTCTAGTATTGTTTTGTTTTTGACAGTTTGGATGATTAATAATAATTATGGATAAAAAGATAATTTTAATATTTTAGATCAAGATGTCTGCAACCAGACAGCCAGATATAGAAGAAATCCTGCCAAATGTTATGATTTTGATGACAGGGCAAGTGTCACGTTCTCATATTGTGGTATACCTGTGTCAGCTTTGGCATTGTATGAGTATTATATTTTTCAGTATTTATCATTATCTTTATGTTGATCTTGCAGGAGACCAACCCAGGTTGTGGTGGACCAATTTCTACTCCGGTCTCTGTACTGCTGGTGGTCATAGCCACAGTTCTGACATTAGCTTTGGCCAGATTATCATGAGATTATAACAAGCACCTGTGATTGCTGTTTGAGGGATTATCTGTAAGGCTAGATTATATCTGTCAGACTGTTGTTGAATAATTGCTTTTAATACAGAGTTTGTGCTTGGTAAAGTGCAATTATTATGATTCAAAGTGGCTGTTGTATGTGGTTTCGGAAATGAAAGTCATTGTAAGAGCCAGTGTATGTGCACTGTCATGTATTTAAATTTTGTATTGTGCTGAACACTGGCCTGGTGATTCATCATTTACATCCACAATAATTGTAACACATAATAAAACTGTAATAGTTTATGAGATCATTATGAAAAGATGTCCGTTTAGTACTCTTGAAATCAAATCCGGTACTGGAGTTTATTTTACTTTTTGCAGTTTATATATGTAGAACCTGTTTGGATTTATCTTTAAATATTTTGAATTTTAATGTGTTATGAATGACGATATTCTCAGTGATTGCATGTCCTCTTATTGACATCATTTTGTCACACTGTACATAGTTTTAATTTGTGCAATATTTGGTGTTTCTTTAAATGTTTGGAAACTTTATTAATTGATTATACATACCTCTGATCATCACCAAAGATAACCAAACAAAAGTACATGCATAATTTGTGATTTTGTGCCAAATCTTGACAAATATTCACTTGTAAATTTGTTTATTTGTAATTATGTTGTTACAATTTAAAATGAAGTATGTAGCAGATTTACTGTTTATCACCATTATCATGTGGTGACTTGTACGTGTTAGGTTTTTCTGATGCAGTACCAACAAGTTTGGTTACGCAGGATTTTCTTGTGACAAAATAGTGGCTTTTTAAAATTTTAACATAAAATTCTACGCAGCTGCCTGTGGCCATCTTTATTTCAACCATTACCATATACATATATGTTGCCATTTAACCATTACATTTGTGGTTGTTGTGATTTCAACATTCCCATCTCCAGATCTGGAAATTTTCAAAACCTCCATAGCTGGGTAATTGGCTGCATGTTAGTTTTCATCAAGTATAACCCCGTTCAAAAGATGTGTGTAGTGTATTATTTAAGGTAAAATGTGAGTGTGTGAGAATATTCCACAGTGTTGTGTGGACTGAAGTTGATAGAAATCCCATTCAAACCATTTTGAAGGTAGAACATTGAACTGATTACAAACAGATGCTATATTTTTTTGTTACGAGTTTTATACAAGAGCAATGAAATTTTTTTGAAATTATGGTATATGGTTTTACTAGTATTATATTTCTGATATTGTCTAATACATATAGTGTATCTGAATGTAATTTGTTCTCGTGTGATATTATGTCAGCCTCAGTTTTTGTTACTGAGACATCGTTCTCGTTTTTTTCCTGGTTGCTGCCATTTGATATTTCAGATGTATAGCTAAGAATCTCATTCATGCTTTACAGATGGTTGTATTTGTTATCTTCATCGTGTTTGTGTCTCCACCCATTTAGTGAGCAACTAGGGGTGTTTTTTAACAGATCTCGTTTTCACCATTTCCTATTAAATTATAATTCGACCTAGCGTGTTGTTTTGAGTATATGGCCGGAATGTAAAAAGGTTAAAGAGTGGCATATTAGACTTTCCAAAAGTCACTAGTCTGGCATGTTAGACTTTCTAAAAGTCACTAGTCTGGCATGTTAGACTTATCAAAAGTCACTAGTCTGGCATGTTAGACTTTCCAAAAGTCACTAGTCTGGCATGTTAAACTGATCAAAAGTCACTAGTCTGGCATGTTAGACTTTCCAAAAGTCACTAGTCTCGCATGTTCGACTTTCACTTAATAAAAGAATATTGGGGACATAAATGATTGTAACCAGACCATTTCATCTTGTTCATGAGGGTCTTGATTCTAGAAAAAAATTAACATCACAATCTAACTTTAAGTACCCTTTTTGTAGACAATGAGATCACTGGATCAAGACTAGGTACTACATTTCCATATGGATACAATTATAATGTATACAATGTAGGAAATTTGACTAGTCCACAAGGAAATAACGTGAATGTGATGGCAAATACATAAAGACATAAACACTATTAAACACCAAATATACACTTTGACACACTTGATTCTTTTACCTTACGTCAATAGACAATTAGGTTCACACGAAACTTTACTGCCCCATTGAGAGTTTTGAAAACTTTATTTGAAGAAGCCAAAGCTAGTCCATACTCAGATTTTTCAACACCAGAATATAGACTGAATTTTATGATTATGGATGTTGTCCATCACCGGCTCCTTAAACCATCGAACCGCCGCTGTGGGTCTGGAGGTAGAGCGTTCACCCCGCATGCGGAAGGTCGGGGTTCGAATCCCGGCCGGGACAAACCCAAGTCGTTAAAACAGGTAGTGACAGTTCCATCGCCAAACGCTCGGCATCAGGTGTGAATGTCACGGGTCCTCGGAGATGACCTTAAAAATGGATGCCCCGTGTCACAGTAGGTGTGGCACGCTAAATAACCCTCAATGCTCAATGGCGCAGTGCGTGGGCCTAAATTTGAGGCCCTTCACGGATATATTGGTGACTTCTCCACATGAGTGAAAAAATCACGAGAGGGACGTTAAACAAGATGATATTCCTTCTGAATCATGTCGCCAGTTCCTTAAACTCAAAATTTACTAACAAAGGAATAGATGCTGTCAACATAAGCAACATTCTTCGTCATAAAAAGTCTTGTATTCCAACATATTTTAGATTTAAGTCTGCACCCTGTATTTCCTACAGATATACTACTATTGCATTCAAACTTTAATTACAAACTTTTCAGTGTAAAGTCAAGATATAGACCATCTTCTACTTAATCCACCTAAATGTTCTTGTTCTTTGTATTCTTTCAACTATAGTCCAGCTGGATATGTCATTACTGGTGATGATATAGTTGAAAATGAGGACCTAAAATCACTTATTTTATAAGGTCCTAAATTCAGAACAATGGACCTAAATTTGAGGCCCTTCACTGGTCTTGGTGATGTCTCCAATTCTCGAGAGGGACGTTTAACAAGATACAATCAATCAGAGAACCTTGGTCTTTTAATTGACGAATGGAAAATTATGCCAGACGATGGGCTAAATGTGAAAAAGAACTTGATACCTTGTCAGAATGGATTAAAAGTATAAGAGGAATATTAAAATCCTGTATTGGACATCAAAACAAAAGTAGGTACATTGTACCATCTATCCTTCTGTGTTTAGTAAATCAGAAATGAGAAAAGAATTAGATAGGTTACATGAGGAATATGGTTGGTTCCAGCTGACAAAGCTTGTAGCAACATTGTCTTTGTTTGTAAGGCTCATTTTTAAATGAACTTTGCATTAATTCTACATTTGGTAAACGTACTTATACGCCAAATGCCCTATCAAAAGATAAAATTCTTCAAAATCATCCGTTTTAGACACATATATAATATTCCAGTCAATTGGACGGATGAATATGAGTTACCGCACCTAACCTTCACAAAAAAAAACAAACCTACAAATATAGATAAATTGCTGAATCCAGTAAATGTTCTACCAAGCCTCTATCTTTGCTCCTCGCGAAAATAGTAATGGTTGTGAAGGAGATATTTCAAATGTACTGTGCCACAACATTTCCCAAAAGTGTAAATGAAAATTGGATTTACATTTTTTTATAAGAACTTTTAGTAAATTTGAACTTTTCTCAAATTAACATCAAAACGTTTGTCTTTTCAACATTTTACACGACCATAAATTAAAGACTATACTTTTTGACAACATAGACAGTTGCTTCTTCAATAAAAATGGAAAAAGGATCAGTCATCCAAAAATTACTTTGTTAAACACAACTCTGATTCTACGCACAAGTACTCTGAAGTTGAAATTAAAAATATGCTACAGTTCCTCGTTGATAATATCTTCATAGTCTTTGGTGATCAGATCTTCCAGCTGTCTGATAGAATTCCTAAGGGCACGAATTGTGCTTTGTTAGCTGACCTGTTTTATTCTATATTCTTATGAGAAAGAATTTATTAAAAACCTTCTACATGAGAAGAAAAAATCTCTTGCTGTGGCCTTCAACTCGACATTTAGATATACCGAGGACGTTTTCATTCATATGTCGATTTGATATATCCCAGCGAACTCGAAATAAAAGACACCACAGAGTCATCCACATCTGCTTCGTACTGAGATATTTTATTGAAAAAAGATATTAACGGTAACTAACAACTCAACTTTATGACAAACGGGATGATTTCAGCTTCTCCATCGTCAACTTCCCATATTTATGTAGTGTGCTTAATCATCTACATATGGTGTTTATATCTCTCAACGAACTTGTTCTGCCTATGATCAGTTTTTAAATCAAGGCAGGCTACTGACAAACAAGTTGATGTTACAGGGGTTTCAACAGTCTCGTTTAAAGTCAGCATTTCGCAAAGTCCATGATCGTTATAACTATCTAGTTTGGCAATACAACCTGCCATTGAGTCAAATGCTGTCTGATGTGTTTCATACCAATTGTTAAGCCGTTCTTGGTACGCCGATTTTGACTACGGATTACTCCGTTTATCTGATCAAGATATAGTGCTCATGGCGGGTGCGACAGGTCGACAGGGGATGCTTACTTCTCCTAGGCACCTGATCCCACCTCTGGTATATCAAGGGGTCCATGTTTGCCCAACTCTCTATTTTTAGGTCACCTGAATTCATTCTATCTGTTTTTGTCCGTCGTCATGCGTCGTGCGACGTGCGTCGTGCGTTAACATTTGAACATTTTCAGCTTCTTCTCTGAAACCCCTGAACCAATTTTGGCATATAGCATCTGTGGGTGGAGGGGAACAAAAATTGTGAAATTCGTGGTCCCTGCCCCCCTGGGGCCTGAGGGGTGGGGCAAAAACCATCAAAATGAGTGTAATTTTAAAAAATCTTCTTCTTTACTCCTGGACATCAAGAAGCCAAACTGTGGGCATAATTATAATGAGCGTTGAGCCCTCTACCAAAATTGTGAAATTCATGGCCCCTGGGGCAGGGGTTCTTGTGTTAGGGTGGGGCTCTATTGGTCATATAGTGAAAGTGTAGAAATTCTTTGAAAATCTTCTTCTCTGTCTCTGGGTATTAAGTAGACAAACTAATAGCATGGTAATGATGAGCAAGGATGCCTCTTTATACCCCCCGCAACAAGTTGTGGGGAGTATACTGGAATCGGGTTGTCCGTCTGTCCGTCCGTCCGTCCGTCTGTAGACGCAATGGTTTCCGGGCTCTAAAGCATTATCCTTTCCACCTACAGTCACCATATCATATATATGGACTACCCATGGGATGAAGATGTTCCTTATGGATTTTGGGGTCAAAAGGTCAAAGGTCAAGCGCACTGGACATTGAAGTAGCAATATGGTTTCCGGGCTCTAAAGTGTTATCCTTTCCACCTACAGTCACCATATCATATATATGGACTACCCATGGGATGAAGATGATCCCTATCGATTTTGGGGCCAAAAGGTCAAAGGTCACGCGCACTGGACATTGAAGTAGCAATATGGTTTCCGGGCTCTAAAGTGTTATCCTTTCCACCTACAGTCACCATATCATACATATGGACTACCCATAAGATGAAGATGTTCCCTATCGATTTTGGGGTCAAAAGGTCAAAGGTCACGCGCACTGGACATCGAAGTAGCAACACTCAGAAAAGAGGTAGTTTATACCTATTACCAACACCCTTTGGGAGATTGGGGTAAGTGGGGGGTATTCTTAGTGAGCATTGCTCACAGTACCTCTTGTTAAAAATTGTGAAATTCATGGCCCCAGGATCAGGGGTTCTGGTGCTAGGGTGGGGCTCTATAAGTCATATAGTGAAAATGCATTATTTCTTTGAAAATCTTCTTCTCTGTCCTTGGGTATTAAGTAGACAAACCAATAGCATGGTTATGATGAGCAAGGATGCCTCTTTCAAAATT
This sequence comes from Ostrea edulis, assembly GCF_947568905.1. NCBI lineage: Eukaryota > Metazoa > Mollusca > Bivalvia > Ostreida > Ostreidae > Ostrea > Ostrea edulis. The sequence goes on along the minus strand of NC_079170.1, from coordinate 58,274,147 downwards.
GTGAAATTCATGGCCCCTGGGTCAGGGGTTCTGGTATTAGGGTGGGGCCCTATTGATCATATAGTGAAAATGCATTTTATTTCTTTGAAAATCTTCTCCTCTGCTGCTGGGTATTAAGTAGACAAACTAATAGTATGATAATGATGATCAAGGATGCTTCTTTCAAAACTGAAATTTATGGCCCCTGGGTCAGGGGTTCTGGTACAAAGGCGGGGCCGACCACATAGCTATTCAATGTTTCTTCCATCCAAAAGTAAAATTCTTATATTTAAACACAATCCAAATTCAAACATTGGAAGGTTGTTACATGATACTCATGTGACCTATAAGGCCCCTGGGCCTCTTGTTGTATTCCTTATAGGAATTATGAGATTGATCACTGTTCGTTATCTTCACCTTTCATTGATCACTGGTTGTTACCTTCATCTTTCACCTTCCAAAAGTCAATGGTGTGACATGTTAAACTTTCTAAAAGTCTGGCGTGGCATGTTACTATGGCAAGCCATTTTACTATTTATTCGAAAAATAAGATATCTCTTTAAATTAATGAGATATCTCTTATTTCAAAGAGACATCTCTCTAACTTAAAGATATATCTTTTTACTTTGATAGAGATATATCTCTTTACGCTAGAGTGATATCTCTTTCCCATTGAGAGATATCTGTCTAGTTTTAAGATATATCTCTCAAAGAGAAAAGGATATCTCCCTAGCGTAGAGAGAGAGAGAGAGAGATAGAGAGATTTTTTAATTAAAAAGATATCTCTTTTGTTTAAAGAGATATCTCCCTAGCGTAAAAAGATATCTCTCTAACTTACAGAGATATCTCTACAACAAAGAGATATCTCTCTAGTGTAAAGAGATATCTCTCTTATTTAAATAGATATGTTATTTTACGAATACATAGTAAAAGGGCTAGCCATACAATGTATGTTATACTTTCCAAAAGTCACCACTGTGGCATGTTGTCACCGGTGTGTGTGCTGAGTATTGTCAGGGCATTAACCGATACAAAAAAGAAGTACACAAATGGTGAATTGGTATTTAATATTAACGAGTCTCGCTAACTCTGTCATTCATAAAGCAGGTTTGTTGTCTCTATTCAAAATAGATTTCATTCCTAGAAAATTAAAAAGCATAGCAATTTGCATAAGAAGTTTCTTTTATAATCAAGATAACCTCTGAAAGACCAGGATTCTAAAACTCCAGGCCTTGGTTATGTAGAAACTTCCGAAATAGAATTTGTCCGACTTGTGAGGCCTGATGCGTTTCGCTGATTTCCAGTGGCTTCGTGGATCTTTTCCATCAGGGAATTCTACAATATTGCATTAGGAGGAAAATAAAAACGAAGAGCTTTGTGTATGGACGTCCTAATTGATATATTTAAACAATGACTCCTACCTTTACCGCCCGTAAGGCACACTGGATCGTAAGGACATCGATGATCTGGTGGTAGCGATTATACTGCACCAACACGAAAGCGTTCTTCAGTCCATTTACTGGAGGTAAGTAAATTACATTTATTTAATTAATTCAAAGCCACTACATTACATGCAAGAAACCAACACAATCTCTGTAGAGGTTTGTTTAACGAAAGCAAAAATCATATCTAATATGTGACCTAAATACAAACCCCAATTCCTATCTTTAGAATTTTCTTTCTCGACAAAAAAGTTTTGACTTCAAGAAATTGCTCGACCTGGATATTCAACTTTCGTAACACTCGTAACTTTTATTTCACAGAACCGTTCTCCTGTAACAAGGTAACTACGGTTTTGGGAGTAAAACACATTATTTTCTATTGCATCAATATTAACAGTAGTTTGTTTTCAGTAACGCATTGCTCGCCTATATTATCCTTTCTCCATTCCTCCTCTCGATGTAACCCCTACAGAGCAGAGGCCGTCAAGTTTGGAATTGATACTAAATGAAAGAAAAATCATCATGGGGGTGTAGGATATCTTTTAAAATCTAGTATTAGTTTGAATATAAGCGCCTCAGAATTATGGAGAGTAATCGTGTTAAAAAATCTAAGCATGTAAACTTGCAACCGTGTTCATTTTTCAGCTTCAGCTATGTAGATGTGTAACTCAAGGGGCATACGTTATGTTTCTCAGAAATGTATACCTCGGTGTTGTACTCTTCATTTAGAACTGTAATCGTTTGATTTTGTAAGGTACATCTATGTAAATACTAAGTCTACAAACGGAAATACTGTAGGGATGACCGCATATAATTTAAGAAACAATGATGCATTTTTATAAAGAGAAATGTAAAATAAGAAATCAAACGATTACAGAAATGAAGAGTACAACACTGAGGTTTACATTTCTGAGAAACATAACGTACACCCCCTGAGTTACACATATACATACATTGTAGCTGAAGCTGAAAAATGAACACGGTTGCAAGTTTGGATTAACAAGTTTGCATGCTTAGATTATTCTAACACGATTACCCTCCATACAGAATATCTTTGTCAAACCAGTGTTAGGTACGCCGATCCAAAGCATCTGGAAACTGCAAAACAATATATAACTGACACCAATCGCAATATCACCTGGTGTTATTCACAGATGAGACTCAGCTTTGTGTATACTTGCATGAAGGCTTGATGTTGTGCAAAATGATAACACTACACCGATTGCTGTAATTCCCAGCACATTGGTGGATTCGTGGTGGGGTTTGGAATCAGTAGGAATTAGTTTGAATATAAAGCTGAAAACACATCATCTTTGTTCCTTGATTGGGTCAAAACACAAGCACCTGAAGTATGGACACTACTTCCATAAAGTTCACAGGCACTCTGAAGTATGGATACTACTACCATAGAGTTCACAGGCACCTGAAGTATGGATACTACTACCATAAAGTTCACAGGCATCTGAAGTATGGATACTACTACCATATAGTTCATTGGCACCTGAAGTATGGACACTACTACCATAAAGTTCACTGGCACCTGAAGTATGGATACTACTACCATAAAGTTCATCGGCACCTGAAGTATGGACACTACTATCATAGAGTTTCTCCTTTCTTATACATTACGACGCATTTTGTAAGCTTTAGAGATTGGCCTTCTACTGGTTTTATAACTTACAGCTTACAAAAAGCGTGAAACGATTACTTAAATCGAAATTGGGATGTGATAAGCAGGGAATCCACACATTTTGGAGAAATCATCGCCGCAAAAGAACTGAGGGGGTGGGGGTAGTAGTATCCATACTTCAGGTGCCTGTGATCAAAATGCCAGGACAATATCGTTCATACCATTTGTGAGACGCCTTAGTTGTAGGGTACAATGATATCTTTTAGACGGCAATGATAATCGATTGACTCGTATATGATCGGAGGAGAGGGGAGTTGTCTGCTCATAAAGTGACCAGAACAGTTCACCTGACCTCAAACCCACTGACAACGCTTTGAATCTCAAGGTCTCTTGCGAGCCTCATTGGTTAATATCTAAGCGGAAGTACATGTGACGTATTAGTCATTCTTTAGACATCCATGCTCGTGGAAGGACGTGTTTTGCCGACGTCGGGATTTTGCTGCTCGAGTCGCTCAACATATTAGGAAAGGAAATTAAAAACTTTATATGTTATTGCCTTGGTGGCGGAACCTTAGTGGTTCTCTTTATGCCTAGGTGGCCATAATTTTACATACCTAGGTGGTCTCGTGTTTAGCCTAGGTGAGCAGTATTAATTGCCTTGGTGGCTGAGTGTTCGATTGTGAACCTTGGTAGTTCTCGTTGCAGGCCTAGGTGGCGAAATATACATTGATTATTTTACATATATCGCTGGCTTTATGAGTTTTTTGATATAGCCTCAGGACATTTTTTAAATTGACCTAGGTGGCCATTTTTTATAGAGGCGGCAAGTATTGAAGTAGCACGTGCATTCACTAACTGGTGTATAGTTTACCTGGTGGAATCAGTTATGAATCTTCAAGTTTATTCATTGTGTTTTGAATGGTATTTAAAAGCATTCATTACGTGATCTTATACTGTTGGAAAATATGAGTTTTTAAATATGTGAAATTTACCTGGAGAGGAATGAATTCTTTTGTCTTGCAATCTAAGGGACACTGATGCCTTAGTGATTTTTCACGTGGATTGTGGACGAAGGGATTCTTCCTTTCGGTGTGATTAGTGCTGGTTGTGTTGTCAGGTATGTAAGATTATAATCAATGATTATAATTTTACAGAGAATGAAGTTTGTTCCAGACAGTATGTTTTTCACGAAAGTTCGACTTGGGGGTTGAATAGTGGTTTCAACCCTATGAATGTGAAGATTAGGGAACAACCGGCATGGATTACAACTTGAAGGAAGAGTCCCTTTGCCTACAACCCATTTACCTCGCGAAGAGGAAGTAATCAATGGTGACATGACAATAGATTGTTTTATTTTTATTTTGAGTATTGGGAAAAGGGTATTGTAGCTTTGTTTAAATGATTGAATGGAAGAGGAAGATTGAGGAAGTGCAGAGTTTTTTTTATGCCCAAAACTAAACATGATCTGAATGCTGGAGGATACTAAACACTGAGGATAGGGTAAGAGCCTCATTGGTTAATATCTAAGCGGAAGTACATGTGACGTATTAGTCATTTTTAGACATCCATGCTTGCTTGTAGGTAGCGTACACCAGTGGGATGATGATGATGATTCACTTCAATTTACCCACCCACCCACCCTTTATGTATGGTTGAAATGTGATTTGTAGGAAATGAACTATTTACCAGTAAACGTGCAAGTACCACAATTTTGGGTGATGATGATTTTGCATTTTGGGTCCTAATATCTATATGCTGTAAAATATTAGTCATTGGGCCATGTTTACTATGGATGCAATGTTTGGTATCGTCCTACATTCAGATTTCTCTCTGCAGAGGTTTTTTTTATCCCAAAACTAAACATGATCTGAATGCTGGAGGATACTAAACACTGAGGATAGGGTAAAATGCGTTCCCACTCGTCCTGTGCTTCAAAGAAACGAAAGAACTGTAGCAACTGCCGGAGGTGTTCATTTCATTTTTACTCCCGTATTTGTTACAGGGGATGCACTTTTCTGTTATATTTTTTAAATATGAAATGTGTTATATTAACTCTTTCTTTTTGGATTATATATATATATATATCTACACAAAAAAGATATATATATATATAAACCCATGCATCTTTTTTATATTTTAAATTTTGAATTCTGTAAATTATTGTCATAAACATCGCTCTATTATTTGAAATAACACCAATGTACATTCAACTATACAAATGATGACTTATAAGATTTTCTTGGGAGTAGCAGGGAATGGTATTCTAGTTTTATATTTAGTAACTGCTCAATACGTAGAAACTATACCAGAGGCGTCAGAGTGACTGACGTCATAGAGGCAGAGTCGGTCCACGGCGATTGGTTGTCTGTACACGGTGTACGTCTGCTTCTCACTGGAAGATGTCGTCTGTACTGTCATGGCTGAGCTGTCCAGGGAATGTTTCTATTGAGAAGTCAGAGAAAAATGAATTATCTGGCCTACAAAAACGAGCAACATTGTTTGAAACATCAGTTACCTTTCTGTGGATTTTCTTCGGTTTCGTTAAAAGTAGAACGTCGTTAAAAAGAAACAGGTAAATGTCGAATCCCTTTGCGTTTTCTACAACCAATATGAAATAAATACTCATAAGAAGCTGAATTGTTTCACTGTATCAATATTATTACTATCTACGCCATATTTCGTGTGGAGGTAAGTAATCACTGTTTGATTCTGCTACTTTCCTTATGATAAATAGATTACAAATACACATGTACCGTTAATTAATAGATTACAAATACACATATACCGTTAATTGATAGATTACAAATACTCGTGTACCGATAATTTTAAGAGGTTACAAATACACTTGTAACGTTAATTGATAGATTATAAATACTCATGTACCATTAATTAATATATTACAAATATTCGTGTACCGTTAATTAATAGATTATAATACTCGTGTACCATTAATTAATATATTACAAATACATATGCACCGTTAATTAATAAATTACAAATTCTCGTGTACCGTTAATTAATAGATTAAAAATACACATGTATCGTTAATTAATAGATTACAAATACTCGTGTACCGTTAATTAATAAATTACAAATACTCGTGTACCGTTCATTAATAAATTACAAATACTCGTGTACCGTTAATTAATAGATTACAAATACACATGTATCGTTAATTAATAGATTACAAATACTCGTGTACCATTAATTAATAGATTACAAATATACTCGTGTACCGTTAATCAATAAATTACAAATACGCATGTATCGTTAATTAAAAGATTACAAATACTCGTGTACCGCCAATTAACAGATTACAAATACTCGTGTACCGTTAATCAATAAATTACAAATACTCGTGTACCATTAATTTGTAGCGGTCGGCCGGGTTCGATCACAGGTGGCCAGTTAGCTCAGTTGGTAGAGCACCTGACTAGAGATTCAGGGGGCCCGGGTTCGAATCCCGGTCTGGTCCGTTGCATTTTCTCCCTTCCCGTTACAGATTTGGTGCCGTTGACCACCCCTGGACTTGGAGGTGAAAGTCCTCCCAGGGGCAAATAAGAACTTGGGTTGTGTCTTCAGGGGCGAAAACAATTTAAGGAGGGAGGAATGTAGCGGTCGGCCGGGTTCGATCACAGGTGGCCAGTTAGCTCAGTTGGTAGAGCACCTGACTAAAGATTCAGGGGGCCCGGGTTCGAATCCCGGTCTGGTCCGTTGCATTTTCTCCCTTCCCGTTACAGATTAATAGATTACAAATACACATGTATCGTTAATTAATAGATTACAAATACTCGTGTACCATTAATTAATAGATTACAAATATACTCGTGTACCGTTAATTAATAGATTACAAATACTCGTGTACTGTTAATCAATAAATTACAAATACTCGTGTACCATTAATTAATAAATTACAAATACACATGTATCGTTAATTAATAGGTTACAAATACTCGTGTACCGTTAATCAATAAATTACAAATACTCGTGTACCATTAATTAATAAATTACAAATACACATGTACCGTTAATTAATAAATTACAAATACTCGTGTAACCGTTAATCAATAAATTACAAATACTCGTGTACCGTTAATTAATAAATTACAAATACTCGTGTACCGTTAATTAATAAATTACAAATACTTGTGTACCGTTAATTAATAGATTACAAATACTGTGTACCGTTAATTAATAGATTACAAATACTCATGTACCGTAAATTAATAGATTACAAATACTTGTGTACCGTTAATCAATAAATTACAAATACACATGTGTGGTTAATTAATAAATTACAAATACATGTACACATGTACCGTTAATTAATATATTACAAATACTCGTGTACCGTTAATTAATAAATTACAAATACTCGTGTACCGTTAATTAATAAATTACAAATACTCGTGTACCATTAATTAATAAATTACAAATACTCGTGTACCGTTAATTAATAAATTACAAATACTCGTGTACCGTGGAGAACAACGTATCCCTCAAACAGCAGTTGTCGATCTTGGGTCGCCAGGAAATTTTCACATGGTTGATGCAAGAGACTGGACCTGAGAAACTGATATTTCAGGAATTTTCAAATTAAATCAGCGAATATAACACACATGTAAATGAATAATGTCATGAGTGAAGAATGAAATATACGAGATATACATACCTCAGGAATCATGGCCTTAGGGGCCAAGTCCGAGACCGGGGGCCATATTAGCTGCTTTTGTATTTCTTGTAGTCTTTCAAAGTTTTTTGCCCACTTCATTTTATCTTCCATTTTTTCTGTAAGAGATCATTTACTAGTCTTTACTCTGTCCATTGAAAACAACATTACACAAGGAGACTTTCCTTTGAAATCCATGCAAAAAGCAGAAAAATATTGGGGACATGAATAATTTCAAAACAAATGACAAAATATACACATGGGTGTTAAAATTGTCCTTATGGGGATTACTCTCTGTCAAATCATTTCGCCAAGAGCAACATATTTCAACTTTTTGACAAATTCCTGTGATCATACATTAAAACATTATAGCAGTTTGGGTGTGTATATTTTAATTCTTTTCTAATGTTTTCACACCTCAAATAATTTTCTCTCAAATACAAATATGTTTTTGTTACAAGATTAGTTTGTGCGTTTGTTAAAACGATTTGTACAATACCGCAGACTAGCATATTGTTTTGCGAATTTGAATTAGACCAGATTTTAACTTCTCATTGATTTTTCAACAGATACAAACTTTGTGGATCTGTGATGTATAGATGTGTATAGATGGCAGTGTTACTGGGGGGAACAATAATGACGATACTCAGCTAACAGGATTAGGGTAGCCAGCCACTCACGTAATGACGTATTGACTTTGACGACAAGTTCGGACAGTGCGTCTCTCTCCGTCTCGTCAGATGTATACTTTTTGACGTTTTCCAGCAGGAGAGGAAGCTTTGTGCAGTGCTGGAGAGGAGCAACCATCAAGTCTGTTAGCTGTAATCGATTACATCTGGGATCGTGACAGCACCACTATAATAGACAGACATTTCGATTATTAACGTATTACATTATCGTTAGGACTACTGGATACATTGTTCTACTGTTTTGTGTTACATTATCGTTAGGACTACTAGATACATTGTTCTACTGTTTTGTGTTACATTATCGTTAGGACTACTAGATACATTTTTCTACTGTTTTGTGTTACATTATCGTTAGGACTACTAGATACATTGTTCTACTGTTTTGTATTACATTATCGTTAGGACTACTGGATACATTGTTCTACTGTTTTGTGTTACATTATCGTTAGGACCACTAGATACATTGTTCTACTATTTTTGTGTTACATTATCGTTAAAGTAGGACTATCTAGATACATTGTTCTACTGTTTTGTGTTACATTATCGTTAGTACTACTAGATACATTGTTCTACTGTTTTGTGTTACATTATCGTTAGGACTACTAGATACATTGTTCTACTGTTTTGTGTTACATTATCGTTAGGACTACTAGATACATTGTTCTACTGTTTTATGTTACATTATCGTTAGGACTATCTAGATACATTGTTCTACTGTATTGTATTACATTATCGTTAGGACTACTAGATACATTGTTCTACTGTTTTGTGTTACATTATCGTTAGGACTACTAGATACATTGTTCTACTGTTTTATGTTACATTATCGTTAGGACTACTAGATACATTGTTGTACTGTTTTTTGTTACATTATCGTTAGGACTATCTAGATACATTAATATTGTTGTACTGTTTTGTGTTACATTATCGTTAGGACTACTAGATACATTGTTCTACTGTTTTGTGTTACATTATCGTTAAGACTACTAGATACATTGTTCTACTGTTTTGTGTTACATTATCGTTAGGACTACTAGATACATTGTTCTACTGTTTTGTGTTACATTATCGTTAGGACTACTAGATACATTTTTCTACTGTTTTGTGTTACATTATCGTTAGGACTACTAGATACATTGTTCTACTGTTTTGTATTACATTATCGTTAGGACTACTGGATACATTGTTCTACTGTTTTGTGTTACATTATCGTTAGGACCACTAGATACATTGTTCTACTATTTTTGTGTTACATTATCGTTAGTACTACTAGATACATTGTTCTACTGTTTTGTGTTACATTATCGTTAGGACTACTAGATACATTGTTCTACTGTTTTGTGTTACATTATCGTTAGGACTACTAGATACATTGTTCTACTGTTTTATGTTACATTATCGTTAGGACTACTAGATACATTGTTGTACTGTTTTTTGTTACATTATCGTTAGGACTATCTAGATACATTAATATTGTTGTACTGTTTTGTGTTACATTATCGTTAGGACTACTAGATACATTGTTGTACTGTTTTATGTTACATTATCGTTAGGACTATCTAGATACATTGTTCTACTGTTTTGTATTACATTATCGTTAGGACTACTAGATACATTTTTCTACTGTTTTTGTGTTACATTATCGTTAGGACTACTAGATACATTGTTCTACTGTTTTGTGTTACATTATCGTTAGGACTACTAGATACATTGTTGTACTGTTTTGTGTTACATTATCGTTAGGACAACTAGATACATTCTTCTACTGTTTTGTGTTACATTATCGTTAGGACTATCTAGATACATTGTTCTACTGTTTTGTGTTACATTATCGTTAGGACTGCTAGATACATTGTTCTACTGTATTGTATTACATTATCGTTAGGACTACTAGATACATTGTTCTACTGTTTTGTGTTACATTATCGTTAGGACTATCTAGATACATTTTTCTACTGTTTTGTATTACATTATCGTTAAAGTAGGACTATCTAGATACATTGTTGTACTGTTTTGTGTTACATTATCGTTAGGAGTACTAGATACATTGTTCTACTGTTTTGTATTACATTATCGTTAAAGTAGGACTATCTAGATACATTGTTCTACTGTTTTTGTGTTACATTATCGTTAGGACAACTCGATACATTGTTGTACTGTTTTGTGTTACATTATCGTTAGGACTACTAGATACATTGTTCTACTGTTTTGTGTTACATTATCGTTAGGACTATCTAGATACATTGTTGTACTGTTTTGTATTACATTATCGTTAGGACTACTAGATACATTGTTCTACTGTTTTATGTTACATTATCGTTAGGACTATCTAGATACATTGTTCTACTGTTTTGTGTTACATTATCGTTAGGACAACTAGATACATTGTTCTACTGTTTTTGTGTTACATTATCGTTAGGACAACTCGATACATTGTTGTACTGTTTTGTGTTACATTATCGTTAGGACTACTAGATACATTGTTCTACTGTTTTGTGTTACATTATCGTTAGGACTACTAGATACATTGTTCTACTGTTTTTGTGTTACATTATCGTTAAAGTAGGACTATCTAGATACATTGTTCTACTGTTTTTGTGTTACATTATCGTTAGGACGTCTACATACATTGTTCTACTGTTTTGTGTTACATTATCGTTAGGACTACTAGATACATTGTTCTACTGTTTTGTGTTACATTATCGTTAGGAATATTTAGATACATTGTTCTACTGTTTTGTGTTACATTATCGTTAGGACTATCTAGATACATTGTTCTACTGTTTTGTGTTACATTATCGTTAGGACTACTAGATACATTGTTCTACTGTATTGTATTACATTATCGTTAAAGTAGGACTATCTAGATACATTGTTCTACTGTTTTGTGTTACATTATCGTTAGGACTATCTAGATACATTGTTCTACTGTTTTGTGTTACATTATCATTAGGACTACTAGATACATTGTTCTACTGTTTTATGTTACATTATCGTTAGGACTGCTAGATACATTGTTCTACTGTTTTTGTGTTACATTATCGTTAGGACTATCTAGATACATTGTTCTACTGTTTTGTGTTACATTATCGTTAGGACTACTAGATACATTGTTCTACTGTTTTGTGTTACATTATCGTTAGGACTATCTAGATACATTGTTCTACTGTATTGTATTACATTATCGTTAGGACTACTGGATACATTGTTCTACTGTTTTTGTGTTACATTATCGTTAGGACTACTAGATACATTGTTCTACTGTTTTGTGTTACATTATCGTTAGGACTACTAGATACATTGTTCTACTGTTTTTGTGTTACATTATCGTTAGGACTATCTAGATACATTGTTCTACTGTTTTGTGTTACATTATCGTTAGGACTACTAGATACATTGTTCTACTGTTTTGTGTTACATTATCGTTAGGACTACTGGATACATTGTTCTACTGTATTGTATTACATTATCGTTAGGACTACTGGATACATTGTTCTACTGTTTTGTGTTACATTATCGTTAAAGTAGGACTATCTAGATACATTTTCTACTGTTTTGTGTTACCTTTTCGAATTCGACAAATTCTTCATATTTTAATTATTTAATTTTAATTTACTTAAATTTTTTTTTTTTTAATTCTAATTTATTGAATAAATTAAATAAAAGTTATTATTAAATTTATTATATAAATAAAAAATATAATTAATTTCTTACTTTTTATTTAGTTTTGTAAAATATAAGTTACTTCTTTATTTCATTATGATTTATGACATACGACCACATGTATGTGTCCGGCCATCAAAAGACAGTACCGCAGTCATCAGACGTGTTGGTACACGATGGTCCTTATTTATTTATATTTATTTATTTTTAAAACCATGGGACAACCCATACGTCCCATACGGAGCATATGTATGTTACTACAACACACTTCAACTTCACTATGTTGGTGCATTTGGGAGGTGTTGGAGGGTGAGGCTGGATCGCAATGAGATGGATAGTATTATGGCAGATAATACAGTCACCAATCGGTTAACGATATATAGTTAACCAATCCTACGAATATCAAACAAACAAAGTAGGACTATCTAGATACATTGTTCTACTGTTTTTTTGTTACATTATCGTTAGGACTACTAGATACATTGTTCTACTGTTTTGTGTTACATTATCGTTAGGACTACTGGATACATTGTTCTATTGTTTTGTGTTACATTATCGTTAGGACAACTAGATACATTTTTCTACTGTTTTGTGTTACATTATCGTTAAAGTAGGACTATCTAGATACATTTTCTACTGTTTTGTGTTACCTTTTCGAATTCGACAAATTCTTCATTTTTCCGGAGCAGGTGTAGGTAAGGTAGGGCGTTGACGTAATTCAGACAATATGTATGGTAGATGCCCCCATCACGTGAGTGAGTGGTAAACTAAATAAATATTGGCACTAATAATGGATTCAATTCAAACTTTTACAAAATGCTTTATCAATTGGAGATCACAAAATAAACTTACACTGGGGTCCAGAAAATTCAACATCTTTTTAAAAATACAATTTTCCAAGACAATTTTGGTGTATGTTAGAGAGTAACAAGGTTCTGAGCCTGGGTCTGAAACAAGCATTAAAGGCAGAGATGTATATAACATATACATGCCTCTGTTAAAAGTTGATAAAAAGCACTTGTCAAAAAGTTAATGTTTTGTGTATAAATGATGAAATCCTAGTTAGAGTTGACAAAAAACTGCTGGATAACGATGCTTTCGGATGTAAAACTGAACTTATCTAAGGATTTTTTTTTTTTTTACGTAAAATACATAAAAGATATCATTACAAAATCTAAATACTATTTGAGAAACTTTTAATTTCTGTTTTCTAGATAAGTTGGTTTAAATTTCATGAGATTGAAAGTGTAAATTAATGCACAGGGGCTTATTTATCAGATATTGAAGTTGTGTTTGTTCCTGAATAATGAATTATATGAATAAAATCATGTACATATGATACACCCGAGACGAAAAATGCGGATTTTGGTGGTGGATTTTATTCATATAATTCATTATTTGGGAACAAATAATACAAAACTTTTATTTATAATTCGGGAACAAATAATACAAAACTTCAATATCTGAAAACCGAGCCCCTGTGTGTTGGATGAGTTCTTTTGTCTTGCAAGCAAAGCGATTCTTCCTTAAGGTGTGACTGCATCAAGGGCGGATCCAGGGGGTCCAGATCCCCCCCTCGCTCCCTTTTTGCTGACCAAAAAGTTTAAGAGTTATTCAATTTTAACGATATGAAAGGTGGATTCTTACGTGTAATTGGATCATTCAAATTCAATGTATCATTTAATTCTAGGATAAGTAAGACGACATACTGATATAGATTTACGATATTTTTGTCAGAAACAAGTATCACGTAAGAATTCTTAATATAAAAAGTATATGCAACATAAAAGTTTTGTTTAGAAGAAGACAATTTGAAAATGAAAAAGAAGTGCCAGGAAATGCTCAGAATGCAGATTTTGCACCATTTACCCCAAAGCGAAGACCCCCAGCCGACCCCTGGCCTCTTTGGAATAACCTTTAAATTAGCCCCCCCCCCCCCTTTCTTTTTATATTAATGCAAAATTAGATCTGAGTACGGCGATAAGAATGACTAGAACTTTAAAAACAAGTAGTAAATAAAAACTAAACATTTTCATTTATAAAACTATCTCAAGATCTCCCCTATGATGTTATGTACACAAGCAAAGGTTGTAAATGGGTTACGGGTGGAGGTTGTGAAAAGATCAAGTGGGGTCCCTTTCAAAAATTCCTGGATCCGCCTATGCTGCATGGTGCTGATCATCTTCGCTAGCCAAGGGTTTATGGGGAACGGAGTGAAAACCCTTGACTAGCGAAGACTGGTGCTGATTGTATTGAACTGTTTATTAGATAATGATTAATGATCATAATTTTGCAGATCCATATGGGATTTAAAAACTATGAATGTAAAGATTAGAGAACAGCTGGTGGGAATGAACACACGTGAAGGGAGAGTCCCCTTGCCTGCTACCAAATGCGTTCAAATTTACATTTTAAATTGTATTTGAGTATTAGGAGAAGGTTGTGTTAGTTTTTGACAGAGTAAATGGTGACCTGTGGAGTCTTTTTTGCCCAAAACTTAACATGATCTGAATGCTGGAGGATATTTATCACTGAGAATAGGGTAATAGCCTCACTGGTTAATATCGGAGCAGAAGTACATGTGACGTAGCAGTCATTCTATACACATACAGAAGTACATGTGACGTAGCAGTCATTCTATACACATACAGGCTTGGTTGTAGACACGGAGATGATGACGATGGTAATCGGTGATCTTCCCTCCCATTCACCCTTTATACAAATGTGATGGTAATCAGTGATCTTCCCTCCCATCCACCCTTTATACGAATGTGATGGTAATCAGTGATCTTCCGTCCCATCCACCCTTTATACGAATGTGATGGTAATCCGTGATCTTCCCTCCCATCCACCCTTTATACGAATGTGATGGTAATCAGTGATCTTCCCTCCCATCCACCCTGTATACGAATGTGATGGTAATCAGTGAGCTTCCCTCCCATCCACCCTTTATACGAATGTGATGGTAATCAGTGATCTTCCCTCCCATCCACCCTGTATACGAATGTGATGGTAATCAGTGATCTTCCCTCCCATCTACCCTGTATACGAATGTGATGGTAATCAGTGACCTTCCCTCCCATCAACCCTGTATACGAATGTGATGGTAATCAGTGATCTTCCCTCCCATCCACCCTTTATACGAATGTGATGGTAATCAGTGATCTTCCCTCCCATCCACCCTTTATACGAATGTGATGGTAATCAGTGATCTTCCCTCCCATCCACCCTGTATACGAATGTGATGGTAATCAGTGATCTTCCCTCCCATCCACCCATTATACGAATGTGATGGTAATCAGTGATCTTCCCTCCCATCCACCCTGTATACGAATGTGATGGTAATCAGTGATCTTCCCTCCCATTCACCCTGTATACGAATGTTATGTTTTGGTCTTTGAGAAACAGGCCTGTCATTAATATAACCATAGTAAACACCGGGGTACAGCATAACAACGATTTGTGAAGTTCCTGGTAGTGTTTACTATGGATGCAGTGATTGATATCGTCCTTCATTCAAATTTCCATCTGTAGAATCGTTTATGCCCAAACCTTAACATGATCTAAATGCTGAAGGATCACTGAGGATAGGGTATATTCATACTAACTTTCATCAATGGCGAAGATTTTTAGCTTATCGATAATATCATTTAATTGTTAAAATACGAGAGCTGTTCGATATGAAATGTGTATTGTATCACAACGCGATAACGCTTTGCACGACTTCATATTGATGATACTCTTGAATAGCTCTGTTCAATACCTTTCCAACGGTATAAACACGAGCCTTCAGCTCCACGTAGTTTTAAACTTATAGTTATTTCAATAGAGCCTGTCGTTGACCACTGTTGTAAAAATGGTTGGGAAGCGGGTTGAGAATATTGAAGAAATTAGAGCTCATAAAACTCGGTCATTCGGCAATGCAGATTTTTACTGAATTGGGGGAAGTTTATGGGTCTGATAAGGTATATTATGAGACAGTTCGTAGGTGGAGAAAGAAATTTTTTGCTGGCACAGAGTCCGTCAAGGATGCAGCAAAATCTGGCCGACCTGTGACTGTAACAAGTGTCTCAAAAGTCGGGGACATAATTGAAAGTGATGGCAGATATACGAATCGTGATATTGCCAAAGCTGCATTTCATTTTGAAGCGTATTTTGAAAGTACGAAAGATTTCTGATAGATGGATACCGCATATATTGACAGATGAACAAAAACGGGTACGAGTACAAACCACTAAGCAATTGCTCAAAATGTTTCCCAAATTCAATCAAAGACAATTTTCAAACATTGTTACTGGTGACGAAACATGGGTTCACTATTTCGAACCAGTAAGAAAAATTGGAAACAAAATAGGACTAACACGGTGGAAGGCCTGTATTTGCCATTAGAACCATAAGCACAAAGAAGGTTTTTTATTGCATATTCTTCTCATGTGATGGTATAGCCGTAAAAATTCCGGTGCCGAAGGGCAAAAGTGTTACAGGTCGGTATTACCGAGATGTTATACTACAAAAGCTCAAGAAATATGATCATAAACGACGCCCTGTGTCAGGATTTAGGCATGTTCGTCTACTTCATGATAATACTCAATCACATACATCTGAGCTTGTGAAACAATATTTGAAGTCGGAGGTTTCCGTCTTGCCACACCCGCCATACTCTCCAAATCCAGCCCCACGCGACTTTTTCCTTTTTCCAAAACTTAAAAAGTTCTTATCTGGTCGTCGTTACAAGTCCCGACAAGCCCTTGGCTCATCCATCAGTCAGTGCCTCAGAGGTCTACCTAAATCAGCGTACCGTGACGCATTTCAGAAAAGAATTCCGAGATTGAAATTATGTATTTCAAACCGTGGAGAATACTTTGAAGGGATGTAATGTTCATTTCACTATTTGAGTCGAATGCTTTTGAGATATCGTAAAATACACATTACATATCAAACAACCCTCGTATATAGGAGTTTAATTCTTTTAGATAATAAAAATATTTCATGATTTCATATCCGTGGGAAATGCAAAAATAGTCAAAATTATAATCACAGTAAGATGCTTATTAATTGTAAAACCGAAACTTTTATTGTTTTTAACAACACTCTGATGAAATATTTAAAAAATTGCCATTTCATTTTGGGCTTTGTGATTACTATACGATTTTAGCGCGGTCTTTATGATCCTGTGGCCTGAAGCCGGGTTACTCACTCTCTCAAACGACTGAAGTAAAACGTTTGTGTTTCCGAACTTTGTGTTGCTGATGTCCTTCAGGAGAGAGGCGATGAAATCTTTACAAAAGGTGTAACTTACCTGTAAAATAATCTAGCACTTCAGAAAATCAAATAAAAGTGACAGTGGCTTAAAATGAATTAAAGTGGAAAATTTGCAGACGCACGTAGCACAATTCATCCAAGTTCCCTAGAAGATCTTGCGGCTCAGCAAACATTAAATATCCCTCCACCTGCACCTTTTTCAGAGGTTCCATAAAACACTAAAAGAAGAAAGATTCGCTGAAGGGTTGTATAGATTTATGGAATTGTCGTGTTGGTGTATCAATCATGAGAATACGTACATGCTTTAGCACCATCAGATGGTCTATAAGATATGTACATTCTGCCTTGAAAAGTTCCCACACTGCCTCACGGCGCTTACGTTCTTTTTCTGGGAGATCGATGTGTGTGGGTGACTTGTCGGAGCTAGCAATCAGGTCTGTCCAATGCAAGGACTGCAAAAAACATTGCATGCAATTTAACGTGGCTCACTACACCTACATTTTATTGGCTACATTTTTATGGCTCATTAATGCACCCCTTATGAAGTATGATTCCATCGTGGGTATCCGGGTTAGAATAGGTCCTTAATACCCCTTGCTTTGTCGTAAAAGCCGACAAAATGGGGCTGTTCTTCGGATGAGACCGCAAAAACCGAGGTCCCGTGTCACGGCATGTGTGGCACGATAAAGATCCCTCCCTGCTCAAAGGCCATAAGCGCCAAGCAATAGGCCTAAATTTTGCAACCCTTCACCGGCAATGGACTAGTGACGTCTCCATATGAGTGAAAAATTCTCGAGAGGGACATTAAACAATATTCAATTAATCAACTATCGAAAGAGCGATACAAACTTACAATTATTCTATATGAATTATTTGAGTATTTTTGGAAATGATGAAAAAGGTTTTTGTTTGCAACTAAGAGTCCAAATTTCGCTGTGATTTGATGCATGATATGAATATAACATGCTAAAAGACTCAGATAAACGTTCTTATTTTTTAAAATAAAAAACATTTATGAAAATTAAAAACTATTTGTTAATATTTCTTAAATCTACGACTGAAATCTTCAAAAACATGTCTTTTAGGGAAAAAAAAGATATATCAGACAAATGTATTTTGAAAAGATATTAAAATGAATAAGCCAACATTCAGAAAACTACATCCCCTTGCTGTAAAATTGTTTACAAATGGAAAAAAAATATATAAAAGCAAACTAATTTCTTGATGAAAAGTGCATAAAATTGGCAGTATTTGATTATTTTAGTCATTTCTATTAATTTTGATGGGGACCGGTACATTTTTCTTTGCTTTGGTCCAAATCTAAAAAAAAAAAATAAAATAAAAAATAGTGATATTTCTGTTTGGTCATTTTAATTCCGTTCTCTTTTTTTTTTCTAATGAAAGGGGAGGATAACGAACAGTGATCAATTTCATAATTCCTATAAGCAATACAAAATAGAGAGTTGGGCAAACACGGACCCATAGATATACCAGAGGTGGGATTAGGTGCCTAGGAGGAGTAAGTATCCCCTGTCCACCGGCCACACCCGCCGTGAGCCCTATATCTTCTAGATCAGATAAACAGAGTAATCCGTTGTCAAAATCAGCCTAACAATCGATAATAAAATAAATGATAGTGAAGATCTTCAGAGGTTACCGGCATGTAATCATCACGTGATCGGCAGTAGTTGTATGTAATCATCACGTGATCGGCAGTAATTGTATATAATCACCACGTGATCAGCAGTACTTGTTTGCAATAATCACTTGATCGGCAGAAGTTGGTGACAGGCATTGGTTGTACTTAAGAGGGTATTGTGGTTGCCCACTCGGACAACTGGGTTTCCTCCAGGTATTCCGGGTTCACCCCACATCAATGATATGAGATATTGAACTCGTTTGTTAATTGACATAAAATAGATAAAATTTAGATTTTTAAAGAATATGATCATTTTGGGAAAAAAATTGTGTAATAAATACTAAATTTATAGAATGTTTGATTTGTCTTTGTATTCAAACATCACATTCCAAAGTTTCTGTAACAAGGACTGAAGATTCCCAATACAGATTACTGTTTAAAATATTTTAGTCCAATAGCATACATGTAAGTAACAATAACTCTGTTCAGCATTCTATATTGTAATCAGTGCTGCTCTACAGCTCAGAAAGGTCATTCTAAAGCAGTTTATCATTCAGAATTATTACCGAAAATCACTCCCGATGTGATTGTTGATTCAGTAGCAGTTTGTTTTTCTCATGTTGCTAAAGCAATGGATAGGTGCACCTGTAGTTTGATTACATTTTCTTTAAAAAAAATTAAAAATCCATAATTCTGCAACTCGTTTAAAATAACCCCAAACAACAAATTTCACATCTGGATTCATCAATATTCTGTTTAGTATCACTGAAGTGTTTGATATCACAGCTTTTAATTGAAGACGGCTTTGATGGAGAGGGAAGCATCTGCTGTTATTACTGAATCTATGTAAAGTTTGCTTTATGTTGAATCCATGAACTGAATACATAAAGCCAGAATTTATATTCTAGTTACGTTCTGTTTCATAAGTTGTTTTTCTCAGGATGTAAATTCAGTATAAAACCATTCAAAGCCAAGTCTCTTTCATGGAAACCATTACTTTGACAAGGAGACTTGGCTTTGAAATGTATATATATAATGTCAAAAAATGAATGAAGTAATCGACACAGTTGTTAAATAATTTAAAAGAATACGATCCAAAATGATCACCTAATAATCAACGATCAGTTCCTGCTAGTACTTTCGCTTACGGCTCTTCAGGCATATATACGAGTATATCCTTGTTTGTGTTTATCATCTAAGTTTTAATGAAATAGATCTTCCACAACTGTTCTATTTTTACATCGTCTTGTGATCTATGCTGAGGACTATTAGTTTTCACCTTATAAATCGACAAATGGTTGTCTTTGAATTCGGATGGTTTCATCTTCCTTAGTAAATCCTCCAGTTGATGAAGTGAATCTTTACTGCGAGCCCTCATCTGCAGACAAAAATCGTATGTTATTAAGTGTCGTGTATAGAAGATGTAGTCATCTAGGCGAATATATCAGACTGATCATCATTCAAATAAAACAAATGTGTATATATGGTCAAGATAATGGCATCATTATGACCGACCTTTTTTATCAAACTGAATGACGATCTTCCTTTTCGATGATCTGAAATTCCAAAGGAAAAAGTAATGATTATCCATCTTTTAAAATATGTAATGAGTCGAATATTGATATATCTAAAACACACTATTCCTGGAAGTATTCTAAACCTACCTTCCGCTTTTGGAGGCGTGGAGAAGTCTGCTATTCTAAACCTACCTTCCGCTTTTGGAGGCGCGGAGAAGTCTGCTATTTTAAACCTACCTTCCGCTTTTGGAGGCGCGGAGAAGTCTGCTATTCTAAACCTACCTTCCGCTTTTGGAGGCGCGGAGAAGTCTGCTATTCTAAACCTACCTTCCGCTTTTGGAGGCGTGGAGAAGTCTGCTATGGTGTTCCTCTTCACCAGTCGGTTGTTAGGATCCGACAAAAGGAATTCGCTAGGAACAGTACCAACATCAAAGGAACCATGCGAACCCAGACGGTCCGTTACGTCACTGGCAAACGAAATTAAAACACATTCTGTTGTCAGTGTGTAACGTGTTCATTATTGAATTATAAAAACCTTTTTCAACCTGCTCACCAATAGAACTTTTGAATGACCATGCTGTAATAGATAAAAGGCGAAGATCAGTTAGACGAACACGAATCCCTGAACATACCAGAGATGGGATCATGTGCCTAGGAAGAGTAAGGATCCCCTGTCGACTGGTCACATCCGGCGTGCGCCCTATGTTTTGATCAGGTAAACGGAGTAATTCGTAGTCAAAATCAGTGTACCGAGAACGGCCTAACAATTGGTATGAAACACATCAGACAGCATCTGACCCAATGATAGGTTGTATTAGCAAACTAGATCATTATAACGACCACAAAATCTGCAAAATGCTAACTTTAAACGAGATTGTTGAAACCCCTGCATCATCAACTGCCTCGATTTTTAAAAAACTTACCATACGCAGATCGAATCAGTGAGAGATATAGACTCCATATGCAGGTAATGATGGAATATTGCTACATAAATACATGTATAAGAAATTGACAATGGAGAAGCTGGAATCATAAAGTTGAGTTGTTAATTTGCCGTTAATATTCATTTTCAATAAAATATCTAAGTACGAAGCAGATGTGGAGGAATCCATGGTGTCTTTTATCTCGAGTTCACAGGGATATATCGAATCGACATGTGAATGAAAATGCTTATTGTAAAGAAAAAGGGCCTCAATAGTCACCATGGTATCACTCAACGACAAATTAAAGTGTTGCCTGTACAACAACTGGTCGTCGTTGTTGCTTAGGGGTGTAAAATCACGATCGTTTGAATACTAGTATCTCTCCATTTCATTCACAATCCATAATTTGCATCAATCTCATTCCATGAAGTGACCACATTCCGATTCCATACGTTCCTATTGATACGCAGTATATCAACCCACCCCTTGTCTGGCCATATTGCAAGTGAATACCTTCCAAGAGATATATCATGTCCTCCCACCCCTTGTCTGACCATATTGCAAGTGAATACCTTCCAAGAGATATATCATGTCCTCCCACCCCTTGTCTGACCATATTACAAGCGAATACCTTCCAAGAGATATATCATGTCCTCCCACCCCTTGTCTGGCCATATTGCAAGTGAATACCTTCCAAGAGATATATCATGTCCTCCCACCCCTTGTCTGGCCATATTGCAAGTGAATACCTTCCAAGAAATATATCATGTCCTCCCACCCCTTGTCTGACCATATTACAAGTGAATACCTTCCAAGAGATATATCATGTCCTCCCACCCCTTGTCTGACCATATTACAAGTGAATACCTTCCAAGAGATATATCATGTCCTCCCACCCCTTGTCTGACCATATTGCAAGTGAATACCTTCCAAGAGATATATCATGTCCTCCCACCCCTTGTCTGGCCATATTACAAGTGAATACCTTCCAAGAGATATATCATGTCCTCCCACCCCTTGTCTGACCATATTGCAAGTGAATACCTTCCAAGAGATATATCATGTCCTCCCACCCTATGGATGGCCATTTTCAAACTAAGATATTCAAAATCTTTCCACTCATCAAAACATTTTCAAGGATGCATCACTACATGACAATCCCCGTTAGCTAGTTGTTAGGGATCTCGCTTCGCAACCGGGAAGTTCTGAGTTCGACTGGGAGGTTCGGAGTTCGACTGGGAGGTTCCGAGTTTGACCGGGAGGTTCCGAGTTCGATACTCGATCCCGATGGACGCGTCAAAGCTACGATAGGTAGAGACTGTTAATTTGCATGACGTCCGAAGTGAAAGAAGTGATAGTCACGGGTCTTTCGAACAAGACCTTAAACGTGTAGTTGACACAATAAATAACTCTTACTGCCACAGTCCCGGGCACCATGCATAGGTCTAAAAGTGTGTCACTTCACCTACAGCTAGAGATGTCTTTATACAAGAGGGAAAAGTCTCCAATAGGGCGTAAAACAAAGCACACACAGACTTTCTGGATTACTTTTAAATACTGTGAATAAGGTTTAAACTAAATGCATTTTTCAATTGATGAACATATTTATACCTACAATTATTAAATATTTTTAAAGCACCACCTTAGGAGTTATAAACCTTTCACAACAGAGACATGGATTTAGAACTTTGTTGTAATTATATGCGCCCAGTTCTCGGCTGCAGGAGTTACAATTCTTACGGATTTAATCATTTTCCTATTTATCACCAACAACTTTGTCCACAGTCCTGAACGACTAGCAATAATTTTGATAAAGCCCTTTCTCCTCATGTGAGGAATATTTTCGAAACAAAATTAACTCTACAATTGTTCTCGAATAAAAAGTTAAACATGCTAATTAGAATGACGGCGACTATGTTATCTGTGATTTACAGTACTGCAGTATGCTTAGCTTACCTGGATCTGTCTGTTTCGTCATCAGAAGAACATGGCGATGATACGGGGGACATATTGGTAGGAGAAACATCTCCAATGTTCTGTTACAAATGGACGAACATGTTTTTAATTTCAACAAATGGTTCTATAAATTAAATATCGATTTCAATATTGAAATTAAGGACACATGCCTGATAAAAAAAAAATGAAGATATGGGAGGATACATATTTTTGGCTTAGTTTGGTTGTAATAAGTACAAATATAAAGTTCCTAAAAAAAAATATAAAGAAACAACCACAAAATATAGAGACTTGTCATTTTTTCTATGATGCTCAAAAGTTAAGATACATCACCCCTCCCTATATAACTCTACATGAATTTCCCACACTGTTTTGGAGAAATCAAAGAAAGAAAGTACATTCCATAAGGTAAATTGTATTCATTCTACTGATAAAAACATAAATCTAGTTTTCATTTTTAGAATAGCAAGTATCGTTAAGGTGGACTACCTTGGTATCTATAATGGCCGCTCGTCTGCCACGTCTGACGTTTGAAGGAGACGGTTCTTTATCGTCGGAATTGTACATACCATCATTTGACGCTGACTAAATTGAAAACAATCGACGAAAGTTTGGATTTCTGTATATATTTCGTGTATATACGTCATGCAACGATACAGTCAAGCAAGAGAGTATCTTACCTTCTTAGTTGGTGAAAATCTGCTTTCGGTTAACTGATCTAAAATTTGCATATAACTCAAATGAATGACGAACTAGAAATACCGCAACCAGACAACACATGCTATACATTAGGAGGCAAAAATGAATACCTTGGTGGGGATCAGAGTCCGAATCAAACACGAACTCGGGTCGGTCTGGGATAGTGATGGGCGAGATCCTCGGGGAGGGAAGGATGTAGCCCTCAGACTCGTCCAGCTGTGCGGGTCCCTGTCCACTGATTGCCTCCATATATCTACAAGTAGTACATGGCTTAAATAGTTTCCCGTCACTAAGTGTGGCTGATTGATAAAAAAGAAACTTCCTGACTTCTCCAACATTTAGGACCTGTACCTGAGCGCATTTGTAAGAGCCACTCAAAATGATAATGCATGCCGCGTTTATAAAGTATATTATAGTTACATACATGTTAACGTATCGACAGTTCACGACAGTGGCTGTTAATGTATTTTTCCCACACAGCTGTGAGTGGTGTTGTATTCATTGAATAAGAAATTGCTGAAATTTTGGAGCATCACCATTGGTATGATGTAGCATCGATATCACAAAGTGAAACTGGAAAACTGCATCGATATCACAAAGTGAAACTGTAAAACACGATGTTGTTAGTTGTATATTGCTAAACAACCATATACATAGCTGCGAACTGGGTACACATATACAACCATACATTACAGCTTGAGAATATTTCACCCATATGGAGACGTCATCATAGCCAGTGAAGGGCTGCATAATTTAGGCTTATGTTCGGCGCTTACGGCCTTTGAGCAGGGAAGGATCTTTATCGTGCCATATCCGCTGTAACACGAGGCCTCGGTTTTTGCGGTCTCATCCGATTGATTGATCGCGCTAGAGAATATTTCACTCATATGGAGATGTCACCACTGCCGGTGTTGTAGAATGAGCCTTCCCCCATAATGAGACTTCCCCCCGAAAGCCTAGCTCTAGAGTGAGCCTTCCCTCTAGAGCAGGAGAACCCCCGGGGTGGGTATGTATGTATGTATGTATGTAGGTATGTAGGTAGGTAGGTAGGTAATTCCCTGTCCGATAAACTAAAATTTATTTCATAGTTTGCACAGAAGGGGATGAAAACGGGGGTGTCCCACTAGAGCGAGACTTCAAGAGGGTTTTATGGCTCTAGAGTGAGTCTTCCCCCTGGGGGTAAGGTTTATTCTAGAGTAAGTCTGCTGAGGGGAAGGCTCCCTCTAGAGCGAGACTACCGGGGAAGGCTCACTCTAGAGCCAGACTTCCGCAGGGGGGAGGCTCACTCTAGAGCCAGACTTCCGCAGGGGGAAGGCTCACTCTGGAGCCAGACTTCCAGGGGGAAGTCTCACTATAGGGGGGGGGGGGGGTCTGACTCTATAACACTGGTGCCCCAATTTGTCGCCTCGTACGACAAGCAAGGGGGTACTGATAACCTATGCTAACGTGGATCCCTACGGGAACATGATGTTGTTACATTGACATCACAATGCGAAAATACAAAATAGAATTATGGAACACCGATAAAAATGATGCCCCAATATCACAATATAAAATTGTCCAGTGAAAGTACGAAATATCGATAGCACAATGTGTAAATGTCAAACAAAAAGATGATACGGCAAAGTTGGGGATGGGTGGGTGTTGCTTCGTTAGGTAAGCTAACATTGCTTTCCTTATATTGTCAAAGAAAGGGAAGAGAGAAAAATATCAAAATAATGATAACAGTTTAATGCAAGAAGAAAGGGAAGAGAGAAAAATATCAAAATAATGATAACAGTTTAATACAAGAAGAAAGTAATCCACAGCATTACTAGAAGCATTCACGTATCAAGATATACAACTAATTTTGGACCCAGAATTTTACTTCCACTTTTTTATTTTTAAAAAATCCAGTAATATGCACTGGTTTAACTGTTTGATATGACAGGTGTTAGCACGATTAAGAACCCTCACTATGACGACCCGAAGAGCCTTGCGTAAGCAACATTTATGGTGCTTCACCTAAAGCTGGAAACCTCTCTACTGAATGGAACGTAGAACAAACAAACAAATGATATATAACGCTAACATTCTCTAGATTTTACGCAGATTTTATATTAGACTATTTATAAGCTATATAATAATAAAAAAAAACACTGCACACATTTGGTAAAAAAGTATTTATCCCCAAAGAACATGGTTGTATTTCTCAAGAAATCTTATCATGACGTTTTACACTCGTTACTCTTTGACGTCATAATTGTACGCAAGGAGAGGATTTTTCTTTTTAAGAATTTTTACTTGCATCAATTTAGTTCAAACATTCATTTACCAATTTATCACATTATATCTGACTGTTTGTATCTCAAACTTTAATTTTGAATTTTGTTAAAAACAGTCTTCTGGCGACTTCATTCTTTTCAGGCCTAGATTTGTCTTACGCCAACTTCCGACTGCAAAACGGTCCCTCAAACCCTTGTCTTTTCATTGAAATTAACCAAAATAAATTGATAGCAACAAAGATAGATTTCTAGCAACAGCTGCATTATTTTTGCTAATACCGATAGTGATAACTAAATGAAATGTATTTTTACCCAACATCTATGATACTAGTCTGTAGAAGGCATACCTTCCTAAAAGGTTTGTCTTCTCGCGGTTTGGTGGCGACGTCAGATTACTAGCATGTTTTAGATGCAGTTTCTGGAGGTCTTCCTTACACAGCGTTGTGGTCAGACATCCGGTGGATTTTGGCCGGAACATATTAGGATGAGACGGAATTTCATCTCGGGTGAGAGATGAAGTCCTATCTCGGGGAAGGTACGAATTCCAGGCAGGAAAGTATCCCATTCCGTTAGTAATTAAATTATCTCCAAGACAACACTGAATCGATATATCTTTCTGCCATGGAAATCTGTGTTCATTACTGTCCCCTACAATGTCAAAATCTTCAAACGACATGGCAAGATTGGAGTAGCCACACTTCCGGTGACCGTAGGTTAAATGGTCATCCACAACCTGTTCTTTGCTGTACGAAGTCAAAGGTGCCAAAGTGGTATCATTCTCATCACATTCAAACATAGACGACAGATTGGAATGGGAGCCACGCGAAGGTGGTGTCGCCACAGAGGCGGAAGATCGCCGTTTTGTGCCAAGATCCTTTCTATGTTTGGAAGGGGATTTTGAGGCAAGATTGACAATGTCCGAGGTGTGTGTTGGTAGAGAACGTCTTTGCTTTCTCTTCTTCGGGGTTGCTGAATCTTCCGGAGAAACAAAGCTTGATTTTGCTCTGCACTGACGACCGCAAACCACCTCTCTATCTGTAATGGAAAATATATTAAGTGTGTAACACTAATATGGCTTTATTCCTTTTGATCAATTTACTTTCCATGTTCAATGCTGAAAACTAGACCTGGTCAATATTAGTTCTGCTTCAGTGAAGATAAAACAGTCTTTTTGGAAGTATTTGTTTCAGTCTGTTATTGCACATCCAATTCAAAAAACGTGGACGTTAAGATAGAGATCGCCGACAAATGTGCATTATGTTCTAGCTTCAATATTAGTTTTCCCACACTAATGCAGTACATATATTCCGGTAGATATACGTACCTTGCCCGTTGACACTGTATTGGCATTTTAAACAAAATACAACACAAAAGAAAATATTAATTTACCTGCAGATAATACACATACTTGGGTATTGCTACACAGTGTTTCAGCGAGGTAAGGATGTAGATTTTATAAAGCAGTTCTACCTTACCTCCTGTAAACAAAATGCAATGGAGGAAAGTTGAAAATCTGGTTCCTCGTTACATAATGTCACGCCTACCGAGGAAGTTCCTACCATAAGGACAATAAATCTATGGTGGCAAAGTCAACAACATCTGAGACCTGTAATTCTTTTCCACCTATATCGTCAGTTTAAGTATCAGATTTTACTTTTTACAGTCGTTAAATTATCTTGATCATGGTTACAACTATGATCGTTGCGACTCGTATTTCTTTTATGACCTTGCTAAAAACTTGCATATATTTTGTAATATTTTAAGACTTTCAAAAAATGCGGTGACAAGATGTTCTTTCAATCTGAGATGGTTTAGTTTGACCTTGAAGTAAAAAAGTAGGGTCACCGCCTGCTATTTAGTGACATTAAATCATAAAACCCAGCCAGTTTTAGTCACGGTGAAGTATTCCTTCCCTATTGAATGAAAGGAAATCAGTTTGTAATTCATTTCCTTGAGTTATGCACAAGAACAATAAACTCATCTCATTTCCTTGTGTATTATCTAACAACAAAAAATTAACACGACAGTTTTAGAATTCAGTATAAAATCATCCTCTGTTTGATAAAGTTATTTAAACAATAAATTACGAACACAGTTTACCTGTGCTTTGTCATAGAATGGTGACCCAGGGCTGATGGTAATGATATGTCAATGATTTTATCAGGGGATGTAGACAGGTCCACAGTAGTGAACTAAAAGGTTATTTCAAAATACACCCCTGATTTACATTCCATTCTATTTTGTTTAAATGTCTTCATTCAGGTAATTTGTAAATGACATTGTTTTCGTGTACAGCTGTAGTGCAATGTATGCATATGACTTGCGAGAAGATTCTGTAACGCACGTGCACATATTCATGCAAACATTGATTTTTCAAAAGTTCAATAAGATTACACTGTTTATATTATAATTCTACTATTTCTGCATGATATTATCGTGAAAAAGATTATTACAAGTTTCATTCATAGTTTTAAGAAAAGAGCCTTCAATTTATTTAAAAATACAACAAATGTGTTAGTCCTGTTTATTTTAATGTTAAAAATGTTAAAAGAAGCGCGTGAGTTAAAAATTGTCCAGGGTACAACGTATTCAAATAATATAAAAATCATTAAAAAACTATTTTCATTGGGAATTATTTTGGTATTTTCATTGTAGTGATGTTCTCATTAATTTAAATCCTTCAAGAACCATAGCAAAACAATTCTGCTAGAGGTATCAAACTATCCGACAAATTAATCTACCGGAAAAATCAATCAATCATAGAAATTGATCTACCCGAGAATCAATATATAACGGAAAAGTCAATCTACAACAGAAAAATCAGTTTATAACAGAAAAATCAATCTATAGCAGAAAAATCAATTTTTAACAGAAAAATCAATCTATAACAGAAAAATCAATCTATAACAGAAAAATCAATCTATGACAGAGAAATCAATTTATAACAGAAAAATCAATCTATAACAGAAAAATCAATCTATGACAGAGAAATCAATCTATAACAGAAAAATCAATCTATGACAGAGAAATCAATCTATAACAGAAAAATCAATCTATAACAGAAAAATCAATATATGACAGAGAAATCAATCTATAACAGAAAAATCAATCTATAACAGAAAAATCAATATATGACAGAGAAATCAATTTATAACAGAAAAATCAATCTATAACAGAAAAATCAATCTATGACAGAGAAATCAATTTATAACAGAAAAATCAATCTATAACAGAAAAATCAATCTATGACAGAGAAATCAATCTATAACAGAAAAATCAATCTATGACAGAGAAATCAATCTATAACAGAAAAATCAATCTATAACAGAAAAATCAATATATGACAGAGAAATCAATCTATAACAGAAAAATCAATCTATAACAGAAAAATCAATGTATAACAGAAAAATCAATCTATGACAGAGAAATCAATCTATAACAGAGAAATCAATCTTTAACAGAGAAATCAATCTATAGCAGAAAAATCAATCTATAGCAGAAAAATCAATTTTTAACAGAAAAATCAATGTACAACAGAAAAATCAATGTATAACAGAAAAATCAATCTATAACAGAAAAATCAATATATAACAGAAAGATCAATCTATAACAGAGAAATCAATCTTTAACAGAGAAATCAATCTATAGCAGAAAAATCAATCTATAACAGAGAAATCGACCTACCAGAAAATTTGATTAACCAGAAAATACAATTATATAAGAAAAAAGAATTTACTAGAGAAATAGATTTCTACCAGACTAATTAATCGGTCTGTCAGAGAATCAACCCTTCCATAACATCATAGAGCCTCGGAGGCCCGACGAGCTGCAACATTGCTTTTAACTTTTTTATTCTGAATAATTATGGCTTTGTGCTTTTTAGTATTCTTCTAAATATACACCAGAAAGGCAATGATGCCATTCGCCAAAACGATATTTACAATTCGAAATATACACACTCATTTTTAATTATCTTCTGATTGCTATGTCGGGCCTTGAAGGCCCGGACCCTTTGATTTAGTTTCATGAATAAAATGGTTTGATTGGAATTTAGAAAGTAAATTTATATGAGAAAGGTAGAGAGCTCTATCGTGTCACACCTGCTTCGACACGGGGCCTCGGTTTTTGTGGTTTGATCCGAAGGACCGACCCATTTAGTCACCTATTACGACAAACATGGGGTACTGAGGACCTATTCGAAACCAGATCCCCATGAGATTTAATATATTTGGGGGGATCACAATCAAGATTTCTAATATTGGACTTTTAAGACGCCTTCCTGCAATCAGCGTGATTTGTTTTATCCTGCTGCCGAAGGGTTAATCGACTAGAAAAATCTATGATATGCTATGCTACTAGAAAAATAAATTCGTCAGAGAAATCAATCAACAGAAAAATCAATATTCCAGAGAAACCAGTGTATCTGAGAAATCACTCTACCAGAAACATCAATCTACCAGAAACATCACTCTACCAGAAACATCAATCTACCAGAAGACTCGTTTGACCAGAGAAATCACTCTTCCAGCGAAATGAATTTACCATAGAGTAAAAGTTACGAAAGAAATCAATCTACCAGAAATATCAGTCTACACAGAAATCTATCTACAGGGAAATTAATCAACCAGAGAAATCGACCTACCACAGAAATGAATTTACCACAGAAATAGAACCACCAGAGAAATTAACCCTTCGACAGCATCTTAGGGCCTCTGAGGCCCGACGAGCTGCAACATTGCTTTAAGTTTTTTATTCTGAACAATTATGGCTTTGTGCTTTTTAGTATTCTTCTAAATATACACCAGAAAGGTAATGATGTCATTTGCCCAAATGATATTTACAATTTAAAATACGCACTCATTTCTAAATACCTGATTGCAATGTCGGGTCTTGAAGGCCCGGACCCTTTGAATAATTTTCATGAAATAATAAAATGGTTTGATTGGAATTCAGATAGTAATTCTATGTGAGAAAGGTGCACAGAAACATTTTTAAGGCGTTTAATGCAATTTCAAAAGACAAAGATGAAGAAGTTTTGGAACGTTAACACCACACCGAGAATAGAGAACCTCATCCAGATTATATGTTCCCAATATTGGATCCACTGAATAATACGGAGGAAGTTAACGGCCATTCAGACAACAGTGAAGGTGATGTAAGGGATACATGTACACCAAATTCACATGGATGGTACAGTGTAAGAATTAGACACCCATAAGTACAGACCAAAACTCCGCAACGCAATGTGATAAGAGGTCCAGTTCCGCAACACAATGTGATAAGAGGTCCAGTTCCGTAACACAATGTGATGAGGGGTCCAGTTCAAAAACTGACTGATATCAGTCATATCAGCAGCATTTCAGAAATGTTCAAACTCTTTATTACTTAGCATGTGATAGGTAGAATTGTTGAACATGCAAATTTTGAAAGTAACAGGAAGATGGCGAACCCACTAAACAGGTATAAAAGCCAACAGGCAGTACAGCGATGTGATCCTTGATTGGTCATCTGAAACAGAACATCATAGATGTAAGTCAGTCGCGGAGTAAGGCCTGCAGGGTTACTTTTCTTGGTTGCGGAGTAAGGCCTGCAGGGTTACTTTTCTTGGTTGCGGAGTAAGACCTGCAGGGTTACTTTTCTTGGTTGCGGAGTAAGGCCTGCAGGTTTCCATCTCTTTGTTGCAAAGTAAGGCCTGCAGGTGTCCAGCTCTTTGTTGCGGAGTAAGGCCTGCAGGGTTCCAGTTCTTGGTTGCGCTGACGACAGGGGAACAGAGAGAAACACAGGATAGGAGATGACTTTGCCCTATCCGTACACCATGGGAAAATTCAATAAAACTCTCCTGCATCATTACAGATAAGACGTTAACATAACCATTGATGAAGATACGGGACCTCGATTTTTGCAGTCGATCCGAAGAACCGCCCAATTAGTCGCCTCTTCCGACAAGTAAGAGGTACTGAGGACCTATTCTAACCCGGATCCCCATGGGATTCAATATATTTGGGGTATTACAATCAAGATTTCTAATATTGGACTTTCAAGGCCCCTTCCTTCAATCAGCTTGATCTATTCAGTTCTCCTGAGTCGAACGTTCAAGTTTTTTTCCTGATCGTCCGCTGTATGTCGTCGTTATCATCGTTGTTGTCGTACATTCATTTTCTCCAGAACTACTGGACCAATTTCAACCAAACTTGGCACAAAGCATCCTTGAGGTAAAGGACTTTCAAGTTTGTTCAAATGAAGGGGAGATAATCACAAAATGCAACAATAGGGTGGGGTCATTTAAAAATCTTTTTTCCTCAAGAACCACTGGTCCAGAAGAGCTGAAATTCATATGAAAGCTTCCCGACATAGTGCGAATTCACGTTTTTAAAATTATGGCCCCCGGGGGTAGGATGGGGCCACAATAAGGGATCAAAGATTTACATGCAAATATATAGGGGGAATCTTTGAAAATCTTCTTCTCAAGAACCATTGGGCCAGAAAAGTACAAATTTACATGAAAGCTTCCTGACTTAGTGCTAATACAAGTTTGTTCAAATCATGACCCCTGGGGTAGGATGGGGCCGTAAAAGAGGATCAAAGTTTTACATAGAAATATAAAGGGAAAATCTTTTAAAATTTTTTCTCAAGAACCACTGAAACAGAAAGGTTTATATTCACATGAAAGCTTTCTGATATAATGCATATTCAAGTTTGTTAATACCATGGCCCCCAGGGGTAGGGTGGGGACACTATAGGAGATCAAAGTTTTACATACAAATATGTAAGGGAAATATTTAAAAATCTTCTTCTCAAGAACCACTGGGCCAGAAAAGATTATATTTACATGAAAACTCCCTGGCATAGTACAAATTCACGTTTGTTAAAACCATGGCCCCCGGGGGTAGGGTGGGGTCACAATAGGGGATAAAAGTTTTACATACAAAAATATAGGGAAGATCTTTAAAAATGACATAATACAGATTCAAGTTTGTAAAAATCATGCCCCCCAGGGGTAGGTTGGGGCCACAATAGGGATCAATATTTGACATGGGAATATGTAGGGAAAGTCTTTAAATATGGGCCAAGGTGACTCGTGTGAGCGATGTAACCCATGGGCCTCTTGTTTATCCTGCTACCGAAGGGTTAATCGACCAGAAAAATCAATCTACCAAAGAAATCGAACTACCAGAGAAATCAATCTACTAAAAATATCAATCTACTAGAGAAAGTAATCTATCAGAGAAACCAATCTGTCAAAGCAATCAATCGATCAGAGAATCAATATACCAGAAAAATGAATTTGCCAGAGGAGTCGATTGACCAACGAAATGAATTTACCACAGAAAAAAAGGTTACCAGAGTCATTAATCGATCTACCAGAAAAATCTATCTGTCAGGGAAATCAATCTGTCGGAGAAATCAATCTGCCAGAGAAATCAATCTACCAGAAAAATCAGTCTAGCTGCTATCAGATAAATCGATCTACCAGAAAAAACAATACGCTAATTTTTCTCGTATAATGAAAATTTTACCTTACGAAAATAACTAAAGGTCATATAATACCGTATTCCATCACTCTGCCATGTTTCCCCCATATAATTAATAATAATCATACCATATCATTTTAACGAATGATTATAAAATACCATATTAATTAGTGATCATACAATATCAAATGAATTAATTATCATTCAATACCATATTCTATCGATCTGAATTCCGTGAGTATTCGGATTAGAATAGGTCCTCAGTACCCCCTTGCTTGTCGTAAGAGGCGACTAAATGGGGCGGTCTTTCGGACGACACAGCAAAATCCGAGGCCCTGTGTCACAGCAGGTGTGGCACGATAAAGATCCATCCCTGCTCAAAGGCCGTAAGCGCCGAGCATAGACCTAAATTTTGCAGCCCTTCATCGGCAATGGTGACATCTCCATATTCGAGTGGAAAAAATTCTCGAGCGGGATATTAAACAATATACAATCAGTCAATCGATCTGATATGCTTTTCCTGTAACTAATAATCCAGTGACTTAGCTAGGGATAAAATAATTGTAAGCAGGGGGTCTGGAGGGGGCATAAACTGGTACCCTGATGACCTCGCTTCTTTCGAGTGTTTGTGTGTAGCACCAATCAGCGGGGAACCAGTTTATTCGCGGCATCATAGAAATATATCTTTTAAAAGAATTTTATTCACTGCATAAAATAAAAAATTTGGTAAACTATTGTTAGTGAACAAGTGTATATTTTCTCTAGATTATTTTTTTTATAATGAAAAGCGTTGTCAGGACTTGCTATGAAAATATAATTGGTTTTTTTTTTAAATGCAAAAAATATTTGTAAACACGTGCTTACAGTGCTTTAATGTATCGGTAGTTACGCCACTGATAAATCATTTAATGCTATATATCAACTAATAATCATACAATCATACAATCGTTCGCGGGAGGCCGTGAGTTCGAGTCCCGCTCGTGCCAGCGTGTCAAACCTAAGACGTAAACAAAGGTAGTGATTGTTTCTTTGCCAAACGCTCGGCATTTAGTTGTGAAAATCACGGATCTTTCGGATATTACCTTAAAATAGGAGGTCCCGTGTCGCGACAGGCGCTGGCACGTTAAAGAACCCTCACTGTTACCACCGTAAGAGCTAAGCAATAGGTCTAAATTTGTGGTACTTCACCAAGAACTAGTGACTTCTCAATATGGGTGAAAAATTATCGACGAGACGTAGTTTTCAAACAAACAACCACCAAACAAACAAACATTCACTAAAATACAAATATTCACCAGAGGTAACATTATAAACTAAAATACAAATATTCACCAGAGGTAACATTATAAACTAAAATACAAATATTCACCAGAGGTAACATTATAAACTAAAATACAAATATTCACCAGAGGTAACATTATAAATTGAAATACAAGCATCTACCAGAGATGGCATACCAAACTGGAACACATAAACTAGAGATGACTTTACAAACTGAAACACATAAACTAGAGATGAGATTACAAACTGAAACACAGACTATAGATATGAGATTACAAATCGAATACAAACAAGAGATGTTTGTAAAACACATGCCCCCCATGGTGCAAAATTGAAAAGGGTTATACACACACATCATTTAATTGATAGTAGTATCATCAATTCAAAATATTGAGCAGACAATATCTTCCTATGTCAAGAGTGAATTGACCATGTGACCTAAAATCAATAGGGGTCATCTACTCCTTATGTTGTACCAGTGTACCAAGTTTGGTGTCAATCAAGTAAATAATTCTTAAAATATAGGAGACAATATATTACTATGTCCAGTTCAAATATTGACTTTTGACCTAAAAATCAATATGGTTCATCTTCTCCTAAAGATGTACCAGTGTACTAAGTTTGATGTCTGTCAAGCAAAAGGGTTATCAAGATATTGAGTGGACAGTATATTACTATGTCCAGTTTGACCCTTGACCTTTAAACATGTGACCTCAAAATCAAAAGGGATCATCTTCTCCTGAAGACGTACCAGTGTACCAAGTGAGATGTCTGTCAATGAAAGGGTTCTCAAGATATTGAACGGACAGTATATTCCTATGTCCAGTTTGATCCTTGACCTTTGACCATGTGACCTCAAAATCAATAGGAGTCATCTTCTGAAGATGTACTGGTGTACCAAGTTTGATGTCTGTCAAGCAAATGGTTCTCTAGACATTGAATGGTCAGTATATTCCTATGCCCAATTTGACCCTTGACCTTTGACTATATGACCTCAAAATCAATAGGGGTCATCTACTTTTTAGGATGTACCAGTGTGCCAAGTTTGATGTCTTTTAAGCAAAGGGTTCTCAATATATTGAGCGGACATTATATTCCTATGTCCAGAGTAGATTGACCTTTGGTAAATGGTTTTATTTCAGTTTGTAGTGTTACTTTTGGTCATTGTTATGCCCCCCTTCAAAGAAGAGGGGCATATTGGTTTGCACCTGTCGGTCAGTCGGTCGGTAGACCACACGTTGTCCGCTCAATATCTTGAGAACCATTCACTTGATGATAATGATATTTCATATGTGGGTTAGTTATAAGTAGAAGAGGATCCCTATTGTTTTTCAGGTCAAAAGGTCAAAGGTGATTCTTATATATTTCTTAACCTTTATGGATATCTCTTTATCTCTCAAATTAAAAAAAAATCTTACAGATTATCTCTATTACTATAGAAAATTTATGCCCCGCCATAAATATGGCCGGGTATAAAGTATTTGTCATGTCCGTCGTCTGCCCTTCCATCCCTCCGTCTGTCCTTCTGCCACACTGCGCTTAGCTTTGTGTTTAGACCAATTTCAAAGAAACTATTCAAGATATTTTCATTAAACCTTACATGCTGATACATATTGGTATCATCTATTCAATTGCATCAATATTTTTTTACCTTGACATTTCCTTTGACCTTGACCTCATTTTTCCATATTTGATGTTTAGCTCAGTTACCAAGCAACTATTGACAATATTTTTATGAAAACTCTTACACTGATACACATTTGTGGTAGCTATTCAACTGTGGTATTTATCTATGATCTTAACCTTTCCTGTGACCTTGACCTCACCATTTCCTATTTTGGTGCTTAGCTCAGTTTCAAAGCAATTAATGAAGAATTGTTGTCTCTTTCAGAGCACATAGTTGAGGAGCTGATTCACAAGTCTAATTTTAATTAGAATGGTGTTTGTCATGTCAGTTTGAGGATCAGCATGAAAGGTGAAGATAACGAACAGTGATCAATCTCACAACTCCTATAAGCAATACAAAATAGAGAGTTGGGCAATCATAGACCCCTGTATATACTAGAGGTGGGATCAGGTGTCTAGGAGGAGAAAGCATCCCCTGTCGACAAGTCACACCCGCAGTGAGCCCTATATCTTGATCAGGTAAACGGAGTTATCTGTAGTCAAAATCAGTGTGCCACCAGCGGTCTAACAATCTGTATGAAACACGTCAGACAGCATTTGACCCAATGATAGATTGTATTGGCAAACTAGATTGTTATAACGACCGTAGAATTTGCGAAATGCTGACTTTAAACGAGATTGTTGAAACCCCTGTACATGCTCTTACATGAAAACTCTACCTTATCAACCTAATGCACTATTGCTATGGCAAAGTGAAATGTTCTAATAAAAATGTCACCTTTTTTTCAATTTTTTTTTTTATCTTTAAACCTTTTCACACAAGTATACCACAGTTAAATAGCTACCACATATATGTATCAGTGTAAGAGTTTTCATAAAAACATTGTCAATAGTTGCTTTCTACTGAGCTAAACATCAATGCCCTGTTCATGCGAGTGTATTTTTTTCTTTTGTTAGAGGTAATTTTGAATAATGATAACATTTCTATTGATAGCTAGGCAACATTTAACCAATTCAAAATTGCTATTTATCTTTATAGCAATTTTCATAGAATTTTGGTAAATATGAATAATATTCAGAGTGAAATGAATGGGTGATACTTGAGTAAAAAAGTTTTAAAGATAAACATTTAGAAAAACGTGATTTTTTTATTAGAACATTTCACTTTACCATAGCAATAATGCATTAGGTTGATAAGGGAGAGTGTTGGAAAGGTTTTCCTTTTTATTTATGTGTGATCATGATATGACTTGTAAACAACTGACATTTAACTGTATAATTTAAGCTTTTAGAGTAAATAACAATAGACAAGAGTGTTTCAATGGTTCTCTTTACATTATATACATTAATTAGTGATACGACTTGAATATAACTCAAGATTTACCTGTATATAGGTTAGCACCATACCAGACTAAGTTCACGAAAGGTTTAAACCCTGATACTAACACAACAAAGTGTATTCTCTATTGTGAAAGCTCTGTATTTCTCTTCTAATTCATAATAAGGTGAATGAAAAAGTGTGCAGAAACTTCCCCACTCCACTGAAAAGCTATAAAGTTTTTTAAAGGAAGAAGATATTTCTCCTTCAATCGCACCTATAGTCATCCTTAATCTGCATACTTTTCTTTTTAAAAAGGGTTCGGTATTTTAACTTTTTCCACAAAATGAAAAAAATTCAACCTGTTTTCCAGTGTGAATGGGGCAGAATATAAGTCCATGAGAAGGTACCGATAATCCCTGGGGTTTTTAATTCACTTGAGCCAAAGGCTCATGTGAGCTTTTCTGATCAAACCTTTCCATTGTTGTAAACTTTTCACATTTTCATCATCTTCTTTAGAACCACCTGGCCAATTTCATCCAAACTTGGCACAAAGCCTCCTTGGGTGAAGGGGATTCTACTTTATTCAAATGTGGGACAATGCCCTTCTCCAAGGACAAATGATAGCGAAATAGTGAAAATACACTGGCAAATTTAAAAATTCTTCATCTCCAGAACCCGCAGGCTAATTTCAATCAAACTTGATACGGATTATTCTTGGGTGAAGGGGATTCAAATTTGTTCAAATGAAAGACTATACTTCATTCAAAAGGGAGATAACCATAAATATGCAACAATAGGGTAGTGTCATTTAAAAATCTTCGAGAACCACTCGGCCAGAAAAATTCAAATTTACATGGAAGCTTCCTGACATTGTGCAAATTCAAGTTTGTTAAATTCATGGCCCCTGGAGGTAGAGTGGGGCCACTATAGGGAATCAAAGTTTTACATGCGAATATATAGGGAAAAGTCTTCATAAACCTTCTTCTCAAGAACCACTGGTTCAGACAAGTTTAAATTTATATGACAGCTTTCTGACATAGTGCAGATTCATGTTAGTAAAAATCAAGACCCCCGGGGATAGTTTGGGGCCACAATAGGGGATTAAAATTTTTACATGCGAATATATAGGGGGGATTTTTAAATATGGACCAAGGTGACTTAGGTGAGCGATGTGGCCTATGGGCCCCTTATTTTCATATTGCATTAAAAATGTCACATCAGGCGGGGCATTCATGTCCAATGGACATATTTCTAGTTTCCATTTGACTACAATGATTTCTCCCATTCGTGACATTCGCCATTCATATAACGTAATATGCTTCAGTTTTAGACACATTTAATATAGCCCACTCAGTGGGATGAATGGATATGAGTTACCTTACCTATACTGGATTCCTAAACTTCACCAAAAAAACTTACAAAGGAAGATACATTGCTGGATCGAGTAAATGTTCTACCAAGCCCCTCGCTTTGCTCCTCACGAAAATATTAGTAGCTGTGAAGGAGAAACTTCAAACGTACTGTGTCACAACATATGCCAGAAGTGGTGTGAATCAAATGTGGATTCTGAAAAAATTCTAACGGACTTTTAGTAAATATGAAATCGCAAAACTTTTCTCAAATCAACAAAACAAAAGGTATGACTTTTCAACACTCTACACGACCATTCCTCACGATAAATTAATGACTAGACTTTTTGACAAAGACAGTTGCTTCTTCAACAAAAATGGAAAAAGGAAATATTCGTATCAGTCATCTAAAAAATTACTTTGTTAAACACCACTCTGATTCCACGCACAAGTACTCTGAAATTGAAATAAAAAATATGCTAGACTAATGCAAAAAAGGTGGGAAAGTTTGATGAGGTCGTTGAGACATTTACCGTGCGAACTTTCCTGCCAGGCTGAGTACATATGACAATTACTGCAGGCGTTTGATTCTCTTGCTTTTAGGAACTATAAGGATTAAACTTTCATTCGGATATATTTATATTGGTATCCCCTATATCCCTTGACAAAAGGGGAAATAAGCAAATATTAAAAACAATTGAATCATCTATTGTATGAATATATTCATGAATATTGCAAGATCATCAAATATGCCTGTAGAGGCACCAGTATTACCAAGTTGTACTTCATCATTATCCATTTTCGATCACCGTATCTAAAATTACTAGCAATTCCTTCACTGACTAGTCGTCAAGTTTGACGTTCATATGGTATTTGTATTCATATTCATATTTAAAACCCTGTCTCTAAACCTTTGGGTGAGTTTTGGCGAGCTTCCGGTTAGGGAAGCATCCCATACATGTACATTCAACCAGTACCTCTATATCTGAGAGAGAGAGAGAGAGAGAGAGAGAGAGAGAGATCGCCTCTGCACGCTTAAAGAGATATCTCTTGCTCTTGAAGATATATTTCATGCAGATTCTTATAAAGATATATTTCTAAGTGAAAGAGATATATCTCAAAGTAAAAGAGATATCTCTCAAAGTGAAAGTTATACCTTTTGCTTGGAGGCATCTCTTTCATATCTCTCTTACAGAAATATCAGAGAGGTCGAGGCCTATGCTGGTGGACTGTTAGTCCCTGAGAGTCTCTACAGCCCAGTAGCTAAGTACTTCGTTACTAGTTTGAAAATACGAATTTAATTGCTGGGATAAAATTTAGAAATTCATTTCAAAATTAAGGATGATATCTCCCTCATGCATAGCTCTGATCCTTGGAGGAATTTGGCTTCAGTTTTTTTGGCACTCTAGTTTTCGTTTTAGCTCTTACAAGTTTGCTATTATTTCGGATTTCCAAAATTTCGGCTTGAATATCACTGAAGAGACATTATTTGTCGACATGCGCATCTATGCATCAAAATTGGTACCGTATAAATTTAACATCTTAATTCAAAGATATCTCTGTTTTCTAAAAAAAAAAATCTCTTTAAAAATAAGAGATATAATTAAATTAGAGAGATATTTTATTTTCCGAATGAATAGTAATAAATAGCAATATGAGCTGACCTAAAGATGTATGTAATGGGGATCCAGGTTAGATAAAACGTCATTACTGTAGAATAGCTGACTCAGTGAAGATAGTCCGAGTTTTATTTATTTTACTTCTAATTATAATGTAGTTAATGATCATCCGATCTTAATTAAATTCTTTACCTACGAAAACAAATTTCATGGCTACTCACCTTCGTCATCGTCGAAAAATTGACTCTCCTGTTGTCCCATTGGATTTAAAATCTGAATTATATCATAGATCACGTGATCATTTCAGCAATTAGACCCTGAGCGATATTTAATGCAGTTCTCTTTGTATTACCAAACAAAAGTGATGAATTATACTACAGCACTAGACAAGCTTGCTCAGGTCGATCACTGTGTTTGTTTGACCACTGACGACTATGATGGTAGAAGAGTACTGTTTATGAGGGATAATTTACAGGAGAATAGAAGACAATTGTGGAATAATTTTATATGTACTTGAGTTGACAGTGTAGATGGAGGGGGATTTCTGTAAAAGACAGCAAACTTTGTGTGCAGCTCCTGGTCATAAACTACGGGGATTATAGAGTGCAATCATAAACCAACGGTTCTACTGCCAAGGAAATCAGAGGATATCACTGATACTCAAACGAATAGGCCTCACAACAGAATTTCAATCAGGAATATATATAAGTTTAATCGTATACTTGTTCCCATCAACAAAATATCGAGGTGTGCGTGTCGTATAGTCAGTGGACTAGAGGAGATGGGGATTGGCCCCAATTCTATCCTTTTATAAGTGTTGCACATGATCTTTTATATTGATACTCTAAAAGTAATTGCATAATTTCCAACGAAAATATTCAGTTTCAGTTTCTATAGATTGAGTATGCAGAGAAATAAAGCGAAAATACCCATTTTTCTTTCTAGAAAATGGTTCTACATTTTTGCCCCCCCCCCCCCCCAATCATTTTTTATTTCTTCTGATGTCAAAATTCGGTACTCGATAGAAGTCCGTGACATCAGTTCACCTACAATAACGTGATAGACACAAGTCTTATAGGGTTTCCTTGTTAAATTCGATCGACAATGAAAACGAGAGAGAGAGAGAGAGAGAGAGAGAGAGCGAGAGCGATTTAGCTGTTATAATAACCAGTGAGGGTATTTTTAAGAGGCTTATTTTGAGTTATTTTTGGACTTTGATAGGGGTATACAAGACATTATTGACATGCATTAGAGAGATTTTCAACAAGAAATGATAATTAAATCAACTCATGTAGGTTATTCGGAGGTGGGGGGTGGCGGTCCTGAACCCAAGTACCTGTGGGCATAAATATAAAATTCTGGTGATTTTTATTA
This sequence comes from Ostrea edulis, assembly GCF_947568905.1. Lineage (NCBI taxonomy): Eukaryota > Metazoa > Mollusca > Bivalvia > Ostreida > Ostreidae > Ostrea > Ostrea edulis. The sequence goes on along the minus strand of NC_079170.1, from coordinate 58,231,773 downwards.
TCCTGTTGTGCTGTTTTCAGTCGGTGGCGGATTTAAGGGGGGGGGGGGGGGCGCAGTCGGCGCGCGCCCCTTAAAATTTTCAAAGTAAATAGCGGTATCTTGTTTAGAAAAATGTACTAAACGATAAAAGAAGCAATTATTTCTTCTACTCTCGGAGAAATAAATGACAAAATCTTTTGATTTCTTGAATAACTTCACTGGGAGAACTTAATTTCTTTTCCAAAAACCCTTAAAATTTGCGTCATATTATACACGTATCAACACTTCGCCGCGAGTTACGTCCCTTTGCGGGGTCATCCAAAGGTCAATCGGTGAAAAACCAAGTTTTCCTTCTATAGTTACCTTACCATATGTAAGATGTTATTACTTTGAATTTCAGCCAATTACCAAATTTTCATACAAGTTAATGGGTTGCCCCAATCTGGGGCATTATTGTAGTTGACTGCAATTGATGGAAAAACAACATGTCAAAGCTACAGATAGGAAAATTACAAAGGCCAACGTAGGGAAATACGATTTTTATCCGGGAGATGGCGGACAAGGGACGTAACTTTCGCGAAGTGTTAATACGTGTATTAATTTCACCTTATTAGAAATGATAGAAAATAGTACAAATGACTAAACAGGAGACATATTTCAAGCCCTCTAAAATCTGTAAAATCCAGGAGCTTCCGGGGGCTTCGCCCCCTGGACCCCAACCAGGGCTTCGCCCTGGACCCATTGCGGGCCTCAAGGTGGCCCCCAGACCCCCTGCCTTATAAAGTGACGCCCCCGTAACTGCAATTCCTGGATCCACTCCTGTCAGTAGACCTACGTACAATGCAGATTTTCTATCTCCTTTAATTCATTGGTAGAGTCTATTTCGGACACGCATGCATTAGTTAAATGCCATGAAATTAAAGAATAAGAATAAATAGGTTTATTATATATTAATTTACTCAATGAAGATTGTGATGCCGTCTTTAGTGTTCATGTAATCTAAAGCATGTTTTAATGAATTAGACTCTAGGATTTCTAAAACAGAAATCTCTGAAACAATATGTAAATTAAAATGTAACAAATCTCCAGGATTAGATAGATTAACTAGTCACATACTGAAACATGGACAAACCGCACTTATCGATAGCTTACATAAACTATTTAATGGCTGTTTATCGGGAGGTATTTATCCTAATCAATGGTCATATGGTATTATAACTTTACTACACAAGTCTGGTGATGCTCACGACCCAAACAATTATCGTGGAATAACCATAACTAGTGCAATAGGTAAATCATTAAATAGTATCCTCAATAGGAGGCTAGACAAATTTCTTGAAAAACATAAAATAATTAATGAATGCCAGATTGGTTTCACAAAATCTGTAAGGACATCAGACCACATGTTTATTCTTAAAAATATCATTGAAACTTATTGCCATAATAAAGAGGGGCGAGTATATGCTTGTTTTGTAGATTTTAGAAAAGCATTTGATACAGTCATACACTCGGGTATCAAATACAAATTACTCAAATTATGTGTTGGAACCCAATTTTATATGCTTATTAAAAGTATGTACAATAATAGTAAATCATGCATTAAGATAAAAAGTCACCATACAGACTTTTTCCAAATCAAACTCGGTGTAAAACAGGGAGACAACCTCAGTCCCAACTTGTTTAATATATTTATCAATGACTTACCAGAGTACTTCAAAGATACAAGTGACCCAATAGTTCTAAACAATAAAATAATACACTGTTTAATGTATGCAGATGATGTAATATTACTGTCACGCTCAGCAGTTGGTTTACAATGTAACCTTGATAAATTGCAAAATTTTTGTTCTGATTGGTTCCTGAAAGTCAATATTGATAAAACTAAAGTTTTAATCTTTAACAAGGCAGGAAGATTTCTCAAGCAAAATTTTATTTTGGAGAAAAGGGAAATACAGTGTGTCCCCTCTTACAGATATTTGGGAATATATTTCAATACAGCTGGAAATTTTTCTAATGCTCAAGAGGATCTGTACAAAAAGGCAATGAAAGCATATTTCAAATTACATAAAGATTTTTTATCATTACAACCTAGCATTAAAACATCCCTTCATGTCTTTGATCACACAATCAAGCCAATTTTACTCTATGGCAGTGAGATTTGGGGAATTTTTAATCGCCCTTCTTTTTTCAATCGCAATGATATCTCCTTACATGATTTTTACTCTAAATTAAAATGTGAAAACCTCCATGTGAAATTCTGTAAATTTATTCTAGGTCTTCATAGAAAAGGCTCAAACTTTGCAACACTATCCGAACTTGGCAGGTTTCCACTACATTTTGATGTAGTGAAAAATATAATAAAATATGTAAACAGATTAGAAAATCTGGGTACTTCTTTTCCTCTACTAAATGCTGCATACATGCGAAGTAAGCATAATGCTTGTACATTAAAATCGCAGTCATGGCATGGTGTGGTACAAAAATTATTTGGAATTGTTGGAATTAGAAACAATCATATTGCAATCAATAACCTATCAATTTTTAAGAAAAAATGTAAGGAATTGTTATGCCATCATTATTTGATATATCAGAAGTTTACAATATGGAAAGCTTGAAACTTATGTTAAATTTAAAACTAATTTTGTTTTTGAAAACTACTTAACACTCTTACCACCTGCACAACGTAAAGCACTTGCAAGATTACGTACACCAGCGCACAATTTACCAGTAGAACGAGGTCGTTAATCAGGAATCCCTAGACATTTAAAATTTTGTACAAAGTGTTCTTCTTGTAAAATTGGTGATGAAATTCATCTAATTTTTGAATGTTCAACTTATAACTCACTCAGGCAGAACATGTATGAAATTATAAAACAACAATGGGAACATTTTTCCAGTCTTGACAGCATGAATAGATTAATATGGTTACTCAATTGTGAAAATACTGATGTACCTGTAGCCCTTTGCGATTTGATTAAAGAAGCAATATAAAATGAAGCATGTGAAAGTTCAAACCAATATGTTTATACATAATTATGCACTCATTATAAACATGACATGTTGATCTAGTACCAATGCACCGTCCCGTGGTATCTTTTGCATTACAGTCAATCATATGTACTTGTACTACGTGCCTTTTACTATTATTATGTGTCATTGCATATATTGTTATTATTTTCTTCCTGTGTGCATTTCTGACTGTTTTGCATTAGGATACACGGTGGTACTTACATATATTACATCAAGTAATGTCTCATGTTATGTACATTGTCTAAGCTCATACTACTAGTATTACTGTATATTATGTGTGAACCATATGAAACCATATTGCACATATGCACTCATTATAAACATGACATGTTGATCTAGTACCAATGCACCGTCCCGTGGTATCTTTTGCATTACAGTGGAGTTAATCATATGTACTTATACTACCTTTACTATTATTACATGTAGTGTTGTCTGATAAATATAGTATCACAATTTGTGAAACTAGGATTAACAATTGTGAACTATTGTTAACGAATGTAAATTATAGTTTACAAATGTGAATCTAAACTTGGATTAGCATTTGTAAACTATAGTTTACAACCGTTAAATATAGTTTTACAGATGAAAACTATAGTTAACGAATCGTTAACTATAGTTTACGGTCCGTAAACTATAGTTTACAG